>NW_012103743.1:1478318-1500455 GCF_000951045.1 Mandrillus leucophaeus | reverse complement strand
GGGGGAGCTACTGCGCAGGTCTGCGTGGAATCTGGTGGGGCGCGCCTGCGTCTTGGCGAACTAGGGTTGTCGCTCTTGGAGACTTTTAAACTATTTTTAAAACCAACATTTACCACTTATTGGACGCTTACCGTATACTGGCCACCGTGCTAAGCATGCATTTACTGTATTCATTCAACGTGTATTTATGGGGGCGTTTACTATATATACTGCTATATGCAAGGTATATAGCGGTGAACCAGCCAGGCTAGGTCCCTGTCAAACAAACCTCGGAAGCAGGCATCCCCATTGTATCCATGGCGAAACTGAGGCTTGGGTTGGTCAACTCGCTTGTCCAAGATCACGCAGTTAGGAAGTGACCCTGCATTTCATCTCTATTTTGACTTCACTTTGGGGGTGCCTTTGACAGGGAGAAAGAAATGTGATATTTTTCACAATTTGTCTACCATCTGCCATCTTCCAACTTGATCTGCCGTTATCACTGCCCCAAAAGGTTTCGTGCTTTTCGGGTGCAGGGTCATGTTTTGACTTCCTTGGGCCCTGAGCGCTTTTGCCTATGGCTTGTATACACACACACATATTTCACACACATATAAGTTAAATATATGTATAAATATTTAACTTATATTTTACAACGGCATTGATATAAAGAGGACGTACCAATATTATATAACAAAATATTTTCTTTGACCTAAAAGTTCATTTTTTTCTTGTGACTTCAAAAGAACGTAAGCCGGCCGGGCTTGGTGGCTCACGCCTGTAATCCCAACACTTTGGGAGGCCGAGACGGGCGCATCACGAGGTCAGGAGATCAAGACCATCCTGGCTAACACGGTGAAACCCCGTCTCTACTGAAAATACAAAAAAATTATCCGGGCGTGGTCGCGGGCGCCTGTAGTCTCAGCTACTCGGGAGGCTGAGGCAAGAGAATGGCGTGAACCCGGGAGGCAGAGCTTGCAGTGAGCCAAGATTGCACCACCGCACTCCAGCCTGGGCGACAGAGCGAGACTCCGTCTCAAAAAAAAAAAAAATGTAAGCCAGGGCTAGTAGTCTGCGCCTGTAAGCCTAGCTACTGGGGAGGCTGAGGAGAGAGGATCGCTTGAGCCCAGAAGTAATGGGCTGTAGTGCACTGCATCAATAGATAGGGTGTCCGCACTTAAGTTCAGGAGGGAGGGACCCCCCAGGTTGCCTAAGGAGGGATGAACCGGCCCAGATCTGAAACGGAGCAGGTCAAAACTCCCGTGCTGATCAGTAATGGGATCACACCTGTGAAGAGCCACTGCACTCTAGCCTGGGCAACATGGAGAGACCCTGTCTCTAAAATAAATAAATATTCATTTTTCTTGGCCCCTAAAAGTATTGGAGGCCCTAAGCACTGTGCATACCGCACTGTCCCTAATGGATAAGGTGGCCCTGCCTTAGTCCCCCACCCGCACATTAAATCAATCTTTCTCTTAGCATTCTGGACCTTTTATGAACTGGTTCTGCTATAAACAAGTGAGGTTTCACTGGAAAAGTGTGTGAGTTTGTACATCTCATATTTTCAGAGAGACCTGGGTTTGAATTCCTGCTCTATAATCTAATGGTATGCAGTTGTGCATGTCACTTGATTTCTCAGATTGTCAGTCTTTTCTGCAATATGGGTCTTTGTGAAAATTAAATGGGATAATATGTGCAAAATGTCTGGTATATAATAAGAGAGGGAAATGATTATTACATGATAATCTAATATAGGGTGATATTGAAATCCCTTTGCAACCCTAGAGGTCTAGGCTTCTATTTCCATATTCTTTAATAAGTGTAGTTTGTTGTCACACTTTAACATTTTTGAAATTAAGAAATTTGCCTGAGCCAAGTAAAGGAGGAAACTGTGAACCAATGATCATTAATTGCCCAGGTATGAACTTAGAACTTAGACCTTAGCTAGTAAGCTTCCTTATATCCAATTGTCACCTGAAGGGAGATCTTTATGCATAGCTGATGTTTATTCAACACTTACTATGTACCAGGAACTGTCCTAAGAATCTTGCATATTTTCTTATTTAATCCTTACCACATCCCCATGAAGTCAGTACTGTATTTATCCCGTTTTATGAATTTAAAAAAAAAAAAAATGCATGTCATACAGATCTAAAATTGTTTAGGTGAAAATTGGGTGGGACTTGAATTTGGCCACATGTGACCTCAGGGCTCTACTAAGCCCTATTCCATGTCCTCCCTTTATTTGCACTTGTAACACAATAGCCAGCTTAAATGCAGGTCCCTAATTGCTGCATTCCTATGTGAAAGACATTACACTTTGATGCAGCTTTGAACAGAAACACTCTTGTGGATGCAGACTGCCTGTCACATGCTAAGTAATGCAATTAAAAAATAGTAGAAATGGTCAATTCTTGTAATAAGTCCCAGAATTTTCAAAGTTAGGAGGGTTATGTGACCAGTTGCAGCATAATTAGGAGGGACTGTCCATTGGGTGCCAAACATCCATTGGGGTGTCTACTTAACTTTTTAAAAAGCTATTTCTATAAGAAGAGATGTATACTTGGAATATGCACTGCAGCACCATTTGTAATAACAAAAGACTAGAGACAAATGAAATGTCTATCACTAGAAAGTTGTAATAGTAAATTATAGTATGTGTATACTGTGAAATACTATGCAGCCATCAAAAAGATTTAGGCCCATGTATATGTCCTGATATGGAACAATGTCTAGGAAATACTTGGAGGGAAAAAAGCGAGGTGCAGAAAACTAAATAGTATGCCAACATTTGTTAAACTATAAGAGAAGGGCAAAGAAGATATGTATCTTTATATAACTAGACATTGACGGGGTTTATTCCATGTATACATCTCTTCCTATTGTCCTGGATCTGTTGCTGAAGCCCAAACTCGAAAACAAAAAGGCCACAAGGAGCCCACATTCTATACTGAAAGAACTGCCCGTGGCTGGAGTCAGCTACCTTCTAGCAGGGCATTTGAAGAGCAGTTGTTGAAGAAGTCAGCTCTTCCACCAAATTCTACCTCCACTCCACTACTCCCTCACCTATTCCCCATTTCCAACCCCCTCCCCACAGACACACCATCACCAGTAATCTGTGGAAAGAAAGACTGGAGACATGGGAGGGAAGTCAGCCTTTGGGGAAATTGTAATGTCATGGAAAGAGACCCCTTCTTTCTATCCCCTGCAAGGGGACTGTATCCTTATCTAGAACCAAGGGAGAGGAGCTCCAAAAGAATCACTAGTGAGGATTGGATGTGCCTGCAGGCAGATGTGACTGACAGCTCCCTGGATATCTATCTGTTTGGGCAGCACTGATCTGCTCTGCCCCATTGCTTCCTGCACAAAGGAGAACACAGATGGAGAGAGACAGCACTGTAGGGGCTTTGGATGGTGTGGGGAGGGCCTTAGATGGAGAGGGGCTGAAGTTGCTTCCCCTTATCCCTTCCTCACACCTTGACTTTCTAGTCCCAGATTGGAGTAAGGCAAAGAAGTGTCCATCAGAGAGGAGTGTGGCATAATGACACAAGCTAGCCATCTGCTGGAAGATACAGCAAATGTGTGAGGGGTCACCCTATTCCTGGGGAGATGCATGAGATCCTCCAGGTACAGATTCTTTGTCACCTGCTCTGGCTTCATTTCTGCTTGTATTTTTATAAATTGTTTTGTAAAAAATAGATGTTATTTTATCCTTCATCTCTTCTCAGAGCCTAAACAATTAAAGTCATTTTCAGATCTCTCTACTATGTTTATTTAAACAAAACTAATTCATCTCCTTATTATAGGCTTAATTTTATTTGTTCATTTTCTTCTTATGCTTGTGAATTTTGGTTCATAGGCTTATCTTGAATTGGAGATTCCCCCCTACCCTATGCTTACATGGTTTTGGAGTTGCCACCAAGCCACACTCAGACTTTAAAATACTAGTGTCCCAATTCCTGAAGCCATATTGAAGATTTAAAAGAACTAATACAATTTGTACTTTGAATTTTATTATCACATGTGTGTTCTACCCAATTTTAAAAACTAGTATATTTTAATGTAGTTGATTGACTTCCAGTGATACAGAATGTAATTAAAAAGAAATGGTCAAAAAAGCTAGTTTAACCAAAAAAAGTTGAGAGTTGAGATCGGGTACAGTCATGGTGATATGGCCATTGACATCAACCAAAAAAGAAACGGCAATTAATATACTTCAAAATTTAGTAAGTTGACAAAGATGTCAAAATCAAGGGCATGAGACTCATTCGTCTCTGCGTATGAGAAAGGATTAGATTGAACTTATCACACTAAAAAAGGTGATGCATAAATGTAATGATAAGTACATTCTAGGCCGGGCGCGGTGGCTCAAGCCTGTAATCCTAGCACTTTGGGAGGCCGAGATGGGCGGATCATGAGGTCAGGAGATTGAGACCATCCTGGCTAACATGGTGAAACCCCGTCTCTACTAAAAATACAAAAAATTAGCCGGGCATGGTGGCGGGCGCCTGTAGTCCCAGCTACACGGGAGGCTGAGGCAGGAGAATGGAGTAAACCTGGGAGGCGGAGCTTGCAGTGAGCTGAGATCCGGCCACTGCACTCCAGCCCGGGCGACAGAGCGAGACTGCGTCTCAAAAAAAAAAAAAAAAAAAAGTACATTCTATATTCAATTGTAAAAGAAATAGTGTGTCCTTTGAAATAGTGCCCTTTTACCTCCCCATTACACCTTATACCACCCCTCCCAAAAAATATCCTCTAGTGTCATAGCTTATGAGGACTTGGCCCATGACAAACAAATGAATCATATTATAAGGTAAAAACCATGCTTGAAATTTTCCCAGGAAAGCACCACACTGGAGACTCATTTATTGTCATTGAAACATTCCTTTGGCTGACAACCAAAAGTGGATGGTTTCAATTTAAGAGGCCAAGTTACATGAAAAAAAAAATATGCATCTTTGAACTTTGTTTGTTTATTTCTTTGTTTTGAGACTGGGTCTGGCTCTGTCACCCAGGCTGGAGTGCAGTGATCTCGGCTCACTGCAACCTCCACCTCTCAGGCTCTGGCCACCCTCCCACCTCAGCCTGGGACTACAGGCATGTGCCATCATGCTTGGTAAACATCTTTCAACTTTAGATTCACACTCAGTGTGGCACACCGTGAGATCCACATGGAAACTGAGACCTACTGAGAAAACAGATTTAACTCATTGCATGCTCACTCCAAGGCATGCACTTATTCAGAAAAAGGGAAGAGAGATTGGTATCTAAATGATTTCTTTATTGCTTTTTCTGACTTCGTAAATTTAGTTGAAATAATTAGAGTTAAAAGCATGTGTGATGTAACACAACTGAATTACACTGATGATGAAGGTGCTGTTAAGGACTGAGATTTTACTCTACTTGCAAGCTAACAAGCCAGCCTGCCAGTTTCATGGATACAGGCAGAAGATGTGAGACTTCTGAGTCAAAGACAGACGACTGTATTATTCACAGCACAGCAAGCAGCATGAGCATCAGCATATGTGCATCAGTTCTCTTTGTGCCAAAGCCCCATGGGCAGTGGTATGAAGGGGTACCAGCACACACAGTGGATTGTGTTACATAAGAACCCTGAGCTTAGGGAAATCACATCTTTTATAATGGGAAGTAGTTATATCTATTTTTTGCTGTAGAGGGAAACACTATCTCTATCCTCCAAGGCTGCCCTACAAACATCCTTGAAAAGACAGTCTAGGACAAAGGGCAGTCAGTACCTATGCTCACAAAATGTACAGAGACACGAGACCCATGGAAGGTCATCTCCCAACAGGGGTAGGACTTTTTGTATTGCAGGATATAGTATTGTATTTGGCAGAGGGAGTTAATGAGTAAATGGTATGCTATGGAGGAAAATATATGGTTTTGAGACTCAAACTGACCTCAATTTCATTTCCTGTGACCTTAGACAAATCGCTTAACTTCTCTCTTTTTTTTTTCCTTCTTGTCTCACTCTGTCACACAGGCTGTAGTGCAATGGCACGATACCACCTCACTGTAGCCTCCACCTTCTGGGCTCAAGCAATCCTCCCACCTCAGCCCCCCAAGTAGCTGAGACGACACGTACACGCCACCACATCTGGCTAATATATGTGTGTGCGTGTGTGTGTGTGTGTATTTTTTGTAGAGACAGGGTTTCTTGATGTTGCCCAGACTGGTCTTGAACTCTTGAGCTCAAGGGATCCACCCACCTCGGCCGCCGAAAATGCTAGGATTACAGGCATGAGCCACTGCGCCTGGCCCAAATCACTTAACTTCTCTGAGCCTCAACTATAAAATGAAATCTTTCCCACCTGTGCAGTTCCCTTAGGATGCCCGTTTGGGGCTCTATGCAGGACTGAATAAATAGCATTCCTTTGCCTTGTCTGAGTTCTGAACAAAAAGATGCAGAGGAAGGCCAGAATATTTTCTTTATTAGTGATATTGTCAGGTTGGAGAAGAAGATTTTAGGGTTGGTAGCTGAAGGGTGCCACTAATAGTGAACCCCAGAAGTGGGCTGCAAAGACTAGGGCAGGCCTCCTGCTGAAGGGGGCAGGGTGAAGGAGCAGCTCCCTCCCTGTCAGAAGAAGTGCTGAGTTGGGCTTGACCAGGTATTCTCAAATGTACAATCCTTCATCTTTCCAGGAATGGATAAAGCATGGAGAGGAACCAGGAATGTGCTCAGAAAAAAATCCTTCCTCACTGAAACCAGGACTAGGGAAAGGAGGTTCCCCTCTACCATCCATGGTGAGCAAAGAGTGGGGCTTAGAATTAGCAGAGGGTGGGGGGAAAAGAAATAGCAGAGGAAGCAAGCATAATAGTACCTATTAAGAGGGACCCAAACTGAAAGTCAGAAATCATCCAACACTGTAATTGGATTTCAGTCCCAGCCTTGCTTCTTAGTAGCTGTGTGGCTTTGGAAAGTTCCTCAAGATCTCTAATTCTTCATTTCCTTGTCTCAAAAATTTGGAAATAGCAGCATTTAATACCAACACGAATTATTAAGTGAAAATGAGGCAGAGCATGAGAAGCTCTTAGCATAGTACCTGGTAGGGAATAAACACTCAGGAAACACAGGCTGCTAGAATTATTTCTAAGAGCCAATACATAGCTCCTGAAAGTCATTTCCCCAAATAAGTTAGGAAAGAAGAAAACCTTTATCTGCTATCATGGAATTCACAGAGATCAGAAAGTTTTCTTCAGAATAATACAAATAACTGGGGAGAAGAGATGAAGAATGAGAAACAGGCCTTTCTACACAGCATCTGGGACAATTTGGGCGAGGCCTTTACTTTCTCATATTCTCTGTGCTATGAACACACACACACATGCACGCACGCACGCACCGTAGACCAGTCAATATTCATCTAGAGCCAATATAATAAATCCCTACTCTCAGGACAGGATATTGCCTTTACAGATACATTAGTTAGGAGAGGCTAGGTTTTACTATGTAAGAAATGACTCCAAAATCTCAGTGGATTTAAACCTTATCATAAAGGTGTGCTTCTTGCTCACTCTCTATATCCATAATGTGTCAACTGCTTCCCTGTTCCACGCCATCTTCACTTTAGGACTCAGGCTGATGGAGCACACTGCCTCTCCGTGTCTCTCCCTTTCTCTCTCTGGAACGTCGTCAGATGCCACAGAAGAGGGAAAAGAGACCTGGTGAGTGACGTGCTAAGTCTTCAAGCTTCTGCTCCAAAGTAGCACACGTCACTTATGCTCACATTGTATTAGCCAGAGCAAGTCTTATAGCCTCACATTGATAGAGTTAGGGTGCATAATTCTCCTTTGGGGAGGTGAATATAGCCGGACGTAACCCAATCTACCACAGTGGACTCCCCAAGAGCCAGAGAGACAGCCAGCCACTGAGAGCTGCTAATATCTGGCTGACCTGGGGCCTTCTCTTTGCCTCAGTTTTGCCCTCTGTGCAATAGAGATACCAGCACCCGTCCTGTGAACCTTACAGAGAAGGGCTGGGAACGCACGTGGGATCACCAGCCTGCATGTGGTTTGGAAACTATAAAGTACCACACTTGCACGAGAGAGTTTCAATACCAGTATGAGTGCATTGGAAAGCATAAGAACACATTATAAACTATTTCACCCCCTCTCTGCCCACAGGAATGACTTGCCGAGGTTCTTAGCCCATAACCAAGCACTGTTTAAACTGCTTTACCTCATTCAGTCTTCACAATTACACCACAAGGTAAGTAATGTTATCAACTCCACTCACAGATGTGGAAACAACCTGAGTGTCCATTGAGAAATGAATGGATAACAAATGTGACGCATGCCACATTTGGGGATATTGTTGGTAATAATGGGAAGTTATTCAGCCTGAAAAAGGAAGGAAATGCTGACATATGCGACAAGGATGAACCATTATGCTAAATGAATTTAGCCAGTCACAAAGAGACAAATAGTATAGGATTCCCCACTTATATGAAGTACGTAGAATAGTCAAATACAGGGACACAGAAAATTGGAAGGTGGTTCCCCTGGTGGGTAGTGGAATGGGGAGGTATTATTTAATGAGTACAGTTTCAGTTTGGGATGATGAAAAAATTCTGAAGATGGATAGTGCTGGTGGTTACACAACAATGTGAATGTACTTAATGCTATTAAATGGTACACTTAAAGGTGGCTAAACTGGCAAATTTTATATTATCTATATCTTACCACCATAAAAAAGTATACGGCAGCAAAAACAAATAAACAAAACTGAAAAAACCCACAAGTCTTAAAATGCCTTGAAACTTTGAGCAATTTGCCTCACACAACAGATCCTTTAGCCACTATGTGAGTAGGTGATGGCATTTTAGTAGCCTGATAATGCTAATAAATACTTCCAGGTATAAAAGTTGCTCTTAATAATTAATTGAGGATCTGGCTGGGATGGGGGTGAGGTAGATAAAGCACTGAACTGGGAATGAGATCTTGAGGTTAGGACTTAGCTGAAACCAGCTGTGTGACCTTGGCTAGGTAGCTTCCCCTCTCTGGGCCTCATTTTTTCCTATCAGGAATGTGGAGAGGTTAGTTGATCTTTTCAGTTCAATTTTTTTTTTTCAGACCAAAGGACCACAGTCTTGCAGGGCAGTTCAAGTAGATGGGAGTCTATCCCCTCTGCCGTTCTCTCCCAATAACCACCTCCCCACCAAAAGAAAAAAATAGCAAAAAAAAAATTATTTTTTGAAGGGCTTTATGAATTGGACTTCTGTTTAAGAACTTTAAAAACAGCTGGATAAGGGAATCTCTGAGGGCTCTGATGTTCTGTATTCACTTACTGGTGAAGCTGTGAGATTAAGAAGAGGCCGCTGGGTTAACCATGCAGTCATTCATCAATGACTAACGACTGGACTCAAACCTGGGCTCCTGTCTCCTCCTGTCCACTGAAGCCCTTCAGTGACCAGCTTCCCATTTTTCTGTAGAGGCCCTTATATTGGCAGACAGGGAAGAAATTATAGATACCTTTTAACTGAGCCCTCATAATGCAGATGTGATACCCTACCTTGTTTTAACCTGAGTGACTCTCTCCTAGCAGAGACAGCTAGACAGACTCCATTTCAGTTTCTTCATTTGTAACCTCTTTTCCCCTCCCTCCAGGCATAGCTAGTGTAAAACTGACTCAAAGCACGTCCAGGAATGCACCTGTTGATAAGATATTGAGGTGAGGTGCACCAGCAGCTCCTGGGGGTGCACACGGTGGATGGCACCCAAAACCCCTGCATCTATCTTTTGTGATAGTTTAAGCCCCTGCACCTGGAAGTGATTTTTTGTAACTGCATTTGTAACCAATCAATTTTTTAACTTTTTGCCAGTTCTGCTTCTGTAAAAATTGCTTCAGCTAAAATCCCCCCTCCCCTATTTAGACTACGATATAAAAACAAACCTAGACCCTTCCTCGGGCCGAGAGAATTTTGGGCTGAGCTGCCTCTCAGTCGCTGGCTAACAAAGGACTCTTTAATTTGTCTCAAAGTGTGGCGTTTCTCTATAACTTGCTTGGTTACAACACAAATAAAAACAAAACAAAACAGATATCCCAACAGCTACACAAGCAAGCATTTTCAGAACTGAGACTGGAAACCAGACTGTGGAATCCTTATCAGTTGTTTCTCCAAGGTTTAAATTCCAACTCTGCAGTTTATTAACTCTGAGACTTGGGCAAGCATCTTAATCTCTCTGGGCCTCAGTTTCCTCATCTGTAAAATAGGTATGGTGGTCCCTAGTTTATTGAATTGTTGTGAAGGTTATAAATGTGTGTAAAATCCCCCTCCACCATAGCCCCCAATCATTTCCCACCCTCTTCTCTCCCTGCCAGGGAGTCAGTGCCCTCCTGGAGGAGGCTCACAATATAGCCTTCATGGTTGACTCTGGGCATTGCTTCAGTACAGACTAGAAGTTATTTTAGAAGCCCCAGAGCATGGTATCTGCGACAAATGAAGCTAGACATAATTTTAAAGCATTTTTTATGTTTAAAAGTCTTTTGGTCTCACTCCTTGGTCTTTTTTTTTTCTTTCTCCAAGATGGAGCCTTGTTCTGTTGCCCAGGCTGGAGTGCAGTGGCGTGATCTCTACTCACTGCAACCTCCTACTCCCTAATTTAAGCAATTCTCCTGCCTCAGACTCCCAAGTAGCTGGGACTACAGGTGCACACCACCATGCCTGGTTAATTTTTGTATTTTTTTTTTTTAGTAGAGTAGGGGTTTCGCCATGTTGGCCAGGCTGGTCTCAAACTTCTGACCTCAAGTGATCCATCCACCTCGGCCTCCCAAAGTGCTGGGATCACAGGCATGAGCCCCCGCACCTGGCTCTTGCTCTTGACAAAGATCTTTTTCCCGTCCAGAGATTGGAGAGAAAGCTAAGGAGAAAAGGCAGCGTGAAGGAAGGAGAATTTCTTCCTGCCCATATATTTATTTTGAATTTTACAGGTTTAAAGTCTGCCCTCCCTCACCCTGAGCTGAGTTGGGAAAGGTACCATTTCTGGTGGGTTCACTGCTTGATACCTGGCCTAAGTATCTATAAGTTATAAAATCAGAAACAAAATATAATTAGTTTCATCGATAAACGAACAAAGGGCAGCTGGGCTTCACGGAGGAGTGACAAATGCCTTCAAGCAGTCTACATTTTAGGACAATAGCTGGGGTCACTGGTTTCCAAAAGCTATTGGGAAAATCACTTCCTGCATCCTGTATTCCCTTCACCTATTCTGGTATCAAAACGAGAAATCCAGAGGAGCCGATTCAGGCGTGTTCCACCAGAGGGCGCAGCAGGACCACACCAGGCCCTCTGGGCTGCCAGAACTCCCAGCCTGTGGCTACTGGTCCCATTCGTGCTGCTCATTGTTTCCTCAATCTCTTTTAGTCCCTCTGTTTTCCCAATCCAGGAGAACGTGAAGAAGCTTTGCAGTCAGGTGGGCTTGGATTAAAATCCTGACTCTGCCGTCAGCTGAGATCTTGGCAAATTAGCATTCTGAGCTGTTGTATTAATATTAATTGGTGACTTCTTCTCAAGGCTGGGGAATCACAAAATTATAGACTCTTGGCACGAGAAGGAGCCTTCGAGATCAGCCATTAGAGCCCCCACATGTCATGGATGGGGACACTGAGGCTCAGGCTAGACCAAAGCCCAAGTCTCTCAGCACCTGGGCTGATGTCCTCTCAGCTACACCCAACTGCCTTCTTTCCAAAATCCACAAAACGATAAAGAGCATTCATCAGTGAGTGAATGAATGAAAATATTAAAAGCCCTTTCAACCGACGAGCAAGGACTTTCTTCTTTTAGAGCAAGGACTTTGGATCCAGACAAAAGCACAGACTGCTGTATCCCTCATCCAGCTTCAGCAATTACTTGACCTGTTCAGTCTCAGTTTCCTTATCTGAATGGTGCAGGGCATACTATGGGGATCAGAAAAGCACCTACCTCACAGAGTTTCATGAAGATTCAATGAATGCATGCCTAAAATGCCAGCTCAGGCACCTGGAAGGCATTGAGAAAATGCTAGTTCTTTTTTTCTCCCTCCTTTCCTCCTCCTCCTCCTTCTCTCCTTCCTTCCTTCCTTCTTCCTCTTCTTCTTTCTTCTTTCATTCTTCTCCTTCCTTCCTTCCCTCCCTCCCTCCTTCCTTCCCTTCTTTCTCTCCCTCTCTTTCTTTCTTTCCCCCCTCCCTGCCTCTTCCTCCTCCTCCTCCTCCTCCTTCTTCTTCCATAAGCCAGAAACCAAAGGGTACATGTTACTTCTACATGTTAAAATCTCGGTTCCATAATCTTTCTGAGTCTCACTGTTCTTGTCTATGAAGTGGAGAATTTTCATAGCATTGTGGGAGGATTAAATGGCACAACATATATAATAAAACCCACAAAACGGCCTGGTTCAGGGTAGCGTACAAAATATATTAATAATAAATACTAGTTTATCCTCCCTCATGAAGTAAGGAATTTCTAAGAACAAAGAAGGATAAGCCTGCATTCCTACCAATTCCAAAGACTTAGTAGATCACATTCCCAGGAAGACATAATTTCTCCTGAGTTATCCCATGTCATATTCCTACAGAGCTCTTGTCCAAGGTCTTACAAGCTAACCCAGTTTGAAGTCACCCCCAGGAGCTACTGCATTCATTAAGACCTTATCTTTTCTCTTCTGGACCTCTGTTGTAGCATCTGTGCCTTAGGTGGATGAGCGATGCCATCTGGCTGGAGATGTACCTCCTGGGAGTACCTTACTGGGCTGTAGCCACTTGTTAGGAGGGAATATAGGCTCCTTGTTGTATGAGCTTCCTAGGGCTGCTATAATAAAAGTACCATAAACTGGGTGGCTTGCAATAACAAAAATGTATTCTCTCACAGTTCTGGAGGCTGGAAGTCCAAAATCGAGGTGTCAGCAGAGCTATGCTCCCTCTGAGACTCAGTAAATCCTTCCTTGCCCTTGCCCAACTTCTCGTGGTAGCTGGCAATCCTTGCTGTTCTTGGCTTGTGGCTGCATCATTCCAGGCTCTACCTGTCATTGTCACATGGCTATCTTCTCCCTGTGTTTGTATCTCTTCTCATAAGGACACCAGTCATATTGAATTAAGGACCCCCCCCACCTATATATGACCACATCTCAATTTCCATCTAAATTGCATCTGCAAAGACCCCATTTCCAAAAAAGATCAGATTCAAAGGTACCAGGGATTAGGACTTCAACATCTTTTTTTTTTTTGTCGGGGGACACAATTCAATCCATTAACATTGGCTAAAAGATCTCTAAAACACCTGAAAATTGGCCGGGTTGGTGGTTCACACTTATAATCCCAGCACTTTGGGAGGCTGAGGTGGGTGGATCACCTGAGGCCAGGAGTTTGAGACCAGCCTGGCCAACATGGTGAAACCCCATCTCTACTAAAAATACTAAAATTAGCCAGGTGTGGTGGCGAGCACCTATAATCCCAGCTACTCAAGAGGCTGAGGCAGAAGAATTGCCTGAACTCAGGAGGCGGATGTTGCAGTGAGCCAAGATCACGCCGCTGCACTCTAGCCTGGGTGACAGAGTAAGACTCTGTTTCAAAAAAAAAAAAAACAAAAACAAAAAAACAAAAACCTGAAGATTTTAAGAGCTCTCCAATTTACTAGTATTTATAATGTACATGTAAATCAACCAATAGAATTAACATGGTTATGTTAATTTATTGGAAAAGTAATTATAAGGTTTATGATTAGAAATTATATTACAAGCCATATATTTCAAGTGTCATATAAATTATAATTATACCTATAATTGTTTGTAATTTATTAACTGTTAGAATAGTTAATTAATTTTGAAAAAATAACTGGGTGAGTGAAACAAAACATTACCGTGGACTGAAAGGCTTTTAGGCCATCACTTTTCTTATTTATTTATTATTTTTTCAGCTCACTGTAGCCTCTGCCTCCTGGGTTCTAAAGATTCTCCTGCTTCAGCCCCCCAAATAGTTGGGACTACAGGCTTGTACCAGCATACCTGGCTAATTTTTGTATTTTTAGTAGAGACTGGTTTTTACCATGTTAGCCAGACTGGTCTCAAACTCCTGACTTCAGGTGATCCACCCGCCTCAGCCTCCCAAAGTTCTGGAATTACAGACATGAGCCCCTGCACCCGGCCCATCACACTTCAGCTCCTGCCTCATGGACCGTCAGAGTGATCATTCTACAAAGCAAATCCAACTATGTCACTCCCATGCTTAATAACCCTCCATGATGGCCAACAGCTATCAGGAACAGCTGATGAATGAAACTGTCAACAAACACCTCCAGCTACATCTCTACCACTTTCTGAAGCCTGTACTGGGGAAAACATTGCTGCTTTAATCTGACACGGGACAGACATTCACTGGCCAGGCCTTTGCTTGTTATATTTCCCCCAGAAACAGTCCCTATCTCTCCCACCTGCCTGCTTTTCTCTGTTTCTTATCCTTCATGGCCCAGCTCAGAAGCCACTTCCTCTGTGATACCTGCCAGGCCTTGTAATGTCCT
The DNA here is from genome assembly GCF_000951045.1 of Mandrillus leucophaeus. Taxonomy (NCBI): domain Eukaryota; kingdom Metazoa; phylum Chordata; class Mammalia; order Primates; family Cercopithecidae; genus Mandrillus; species Mandrillus leucophaeus. Next base: position 1,485,969 of record NW_012103743.1, on the reverse strand, counting down.
CCTACCCCCAGGTCCCATGTACCTTGCTTCTGTATTTTGCAGGACTTCTCCCTGTTTTCTTGGTATTAAAGTGAGACTATTCTACATACCCACTTCTCCCACTAAGCTAGGAGTTCCTGGAAGACAGAAATTTTACCTTGGGCATTGTATTAGTTTGCTGGGATTGCCGTAACAAATAGTACAGGCTCAGTGGCTTAAACAACAGAAAATTATTTTATTCTGAAGGCTAGAAGTCCAAGATCAAGATATCCAAGGGTTGCATTCTTCTGAGGGTTGGTTTTTTCCTTGGCTTGTGGATAGCTGCCTTCTTTCTGTGTTTTCACATAGTCTTCCCTCTGTGTCTGCATCCTAATTTCCTCTTCTTTTTTTAGTTCTGGGTTTTGTCTCCCACTTTATTTAGATTTTTAAAGTATTTTTCTAACTTAAGGAGATTTCTTTTTTAAAATTCAACTTTTGCCAGGCCCAGTGGCTCACGCCTGTAATCCCAGCACTTTGGGAGGCTGAGGTGGGTAGATCACGAGGTCGAGAGTTCGAGACCAGCCTGGCCAACATGGTGAAACCCTGTCTCTACTAAAAATACAAAAAAAAAAAAAAAAAATTAGCTGGGTGTGGTGGTGGGCACCTGTAATCCCAGCTACTCAGAAGGCCGAGGCAGGAGAATCACTTGAACTCAGGAGGTGGAGATTGCAGTGAGCCAAGATCGTGCCGTTGCACTCCAGCCTGGGCGACAGGGTGAGACTCCGTCTCAAAAAACAAAAAAGAAAAATTAACTTTTATTTTAAGTTCAGGGGTACTTGTGCAGGTTTGTTACATAGGTAAACTTCTATTATAGGGATTTGTTGTACAGATTATTTTGTCACCCAGGTATTAAGCCTAGTGCACATTCATTCTTTTTCCTGAGCCACTCCCTCCTCCCATCCTACACCCTCCAATAGGCCCCTAACCTCCTCTTCTTATAAAGACACCAGTCATATTGGATAAGGGCCCACCCTAGTGACCTCATTTTAATTTAATTACCTCATTAAAGACCCTGTCTCTAAATACAGTCACATTCTGAGGTACTGGGGGTTAGGACTTCAGTTCATTTGGGATGTGGCTGAGTGACACAATTCAGCCCACAACAGCCATTTCTTTAAATTTTTAAAATTTAAATTGTTAAATAATTCAAATAACAGAAATATATCATTATTATTATTATTATTATTATAACCTCAAACAAAACAAGCCCTCCTTTCCCGGCTCCTCTCTACCCAACTGTTAACACTGCTACCAGGTCTGTTTCAAGCTTTTGCATATATAAGGGTACATACATAAAGATATAACTTTGGTGTGTGTTTTCTCTTTTACATAAATGCGATCAAATTGTCCATATTGTTTTGCATATCCTGATCTTATTCATTCTTTTTCTGTATGTGCCCAGTCTACCTCATGCCCCGAATCACAGTTTAGCTATGACCAAGCATGTTCAGAACATTTACTGAGCTCTTAAGAAGAGTGGTCATGCAGTATAGGTCTGCTATGAATTGTCTGGCAGTCATTTAATATTGTATTATATTTTAGGTCTGTCAACCTGAAATAAACAGTGGAGAGACCAGTTCTCCAAAACAAAGAGTTTATTTGGGAATAACAGGGAATTGCGATTTTGGGTGCATGTGCTATGGCGGACCACAGGTACACCAAAGGGGATGGGGCAAGAGGAAGCTTTTAAGAGAAAGAAGGAGAGGCCAGGCATGGTGGCTCATGCCTATAATCCCACTGCTTTGGGAGGCTGAGGTGGGTGGATCACCTGAGGTCAGAAGTTCGAGACCAGCCTGGCCAATATGGCAAAACCCTGTAACTACTAAAAATACAAAAATGAGCTGGGAATCGTGGCGTGCACCTATAATTGCAGCTACTCAGGAGGCTGAGGCACGAGAATCACTTGAAGCTGGGAGGTGGAGGCTGCAGTGAGCAGATACCGCACCACTGCACTCCAGCCTAGGTAACAGAGTGAGTCTCTGTCTCAAAAATAAATAAATAAATAAATAAAGGAGGAAATGTACATGTAAGCTAATTTGAAAATAAGACCATTGGTTACAGGAGCTTGCTGCAGGAGATGGCATTAGCTTATTGGTGGAGACAACCGCTGTTGGGCAAATGTCCCTGTGCAAGCCAGGTGCCTTAAGTGGAATTCCTTGGATAGTTTCTGTTATAGGCATACATGCATGAGGACCCTTCCTTCGTGGCCTCCCAGCTCCATTTTGTGAGAGTTTAGCTTAAGTGACTGCATTTTGGTACTGGCAACTTTCACAAGTTTCATTTTTCTTGTATATAAAATGGAGGACAATAATATTCATCTCCCAGGGTCCTCAAATTATCTAGTATTTGGAGGCTACCCTACCATTTTGTCCAAGCATCCATCCTGCATGACACCTGAAGTCCAATATCTTTATTCAGTTTCACTTCCTTGATGTTTCTCAGAGTCCTGGGGATATTTCCTTGATGCCCAGATCCACCTGATGGGGGCCAACTCCTCTGGCCGGACATTTCTGCTGGGGCTCTGTGGCTGCTGCTTCTCTTTACCCAGTCTCCTGGCTCAGTTCCCCAAAGCACACCAAATACCAGAAGGTTCAAATTAGGGGAATTTTTTTTTCTTCTTTTTTTAAATAGAGACGAGTCTCACCATGTTGCCCAGGCTGGTCTTGAACTCCTGGACTCAAGTGATCCTCCTGCCTTGGTTTCTCAAGGTGTAGGATTATAGCAGGGAGCCACAGCACCCCACCAAGTTAAGGGATTTTACGAAAGCCTTCCTGATAGCATTGAGACAGGAATGATACAGGGTTGACACAGGAGAACAGTAAATTCCAGGCAGCAGTTTTACACGACTAGCAAAAGGGAACTGTTAAAATAGCTGCAGAAGCTAGGGGCTGAGAAGACCCTGAAAAATCAGGGTGTGGGTCAAGCTGGCTAAGACCAACTGGACCCAACATGGCGCTGGATTTGACTTAGGTCTCACCTAGGACCTCATTGTATGCTCATTAACATACTCAATCACATACCCACCAGTGCCAGGACAGATCCTGGAACACCCATATTTGGTGTAAAAATGAGTGGCACCAGAATTCTGAGAAATCTTCACATTTTTCCAGGAATCTTCATGAATATTCCACCTCTTAGTTAAAGAAACGCATGTAGATGGAAACTGCAAACCCAGTTGCATGACTGTCTCTCTTAAGTATACCCACACTCCCTTTTGTTTTGTTTTCTTTTCCTTCTTTTTTTTGAGATGAAGTTTTGCTCTTGTTGCCTAGGCTGGAGTGCAATGGCGCGATCTCAGCTCACCACAACCTCTGCCTCCCAGGTTCAAGTGATTCTCCTGCCTCAGCTTCCCGAGTAGCTGGGATTACAGGCATGCGCCACCACACCAGGCTAATTTTTAGTATTGTTAGTAGAGATGGAGTTTCTCCATGTTGGTCAGGCTGGTCTCGAACTTCCGACCTCAGGTGATCCGCCCACCTCGGCCTCCCAAAGTGTTGGGACTATAGGTGTAAGCCACTGCGCCCAGTCCACACTCCCTTTTCTTGAGTGTGTACTTTTTGTCTTGCCATAACTCTCCAAACTTTCACTATTTTCTGATTTGTCACTGAATTCCTTCCCACAATGGCGTCAAAAGCCTGCACACCAGCCAGGCTGAGGTCCTACAGGTATTTGGGGACCTCCTCTAGCTCACTGGTATCTGTGTCATTAGTAGTCTTACCATTCTCACCTCTCAGAGAACACAGTAGGTGAACACAGTAGGTGAAGCATTTGGGGACCTCCCCTAGCCCACTGGTATCAGCATCATTAGTATTCTTACTATTCTCACCTCTCAGAGATCACAGTAGGTGAAGCACTTCCCATGCTTCCTGTCACTGCATACCCCAGAAGCTGAGGGGGTCAGTCCTGTCAACACATCCATTTTGCAAGTGAAGAATCAGGGGCTCAGACAGGTTAAGGAACTTTCCCAAGGTCACTCAGTCAATGCGTGGGAGAGCAAGGTCCAGTCCAAAGCATTTTCCAAGGTTTGGCTAGAATCAGTGGTGGAACCACAGCTAATTTCAGCTGTTCCACACAAAGACATTAGGTAACTAAACCACTTGGTGAGACAGTTATTCTATTTTCAATGATTTTCTCTTCCTTTTGATTAAATCAAGGAAAGTTTCAGGTTGTTCCTAACATGCCAGTAAAAGTTCTCTAACGTAATTCCAATCTCCATTTCTAACAAAGACAGAACAGGCAACCGTATCTAGCCAGAACTTAATCATATTGTTTTGTTTCCTTGTATTTATTTTTATGGAAATGAAGTTGATTTGCTATTGATGTAGCAATAGAAATATTCTTTAAAAATATCAGTTGCTAAAAGTGAATAGATGTACAAAAAAATATTAAGTAAAGAATAGTGTGATTCGTTTGTTGAAATGTCAAAAATTGTGAGATCTGGGGCTTCAGGCTTGGGAACAGTGTAAGTGATAAAGAGGAACTTAAGCCTGGATGGCAGACTCCATCTCCTGCCCTCTTCAGCGCCGAGGGGCCGCCTCTTTCCCTCATTCTGGCAGAGACCCCGAGGACAGGCGCCTTGGCCCAGTCAAGCTCCAGTCCAAAAAAAGCCAGTTAACGTCACAAACTCAGCCTTTCCATTATGCCATTTTATTGTCCAAAACTTCTCCATTTCAAGGGGATTTCCATCTCCCTTTACATAACAAAAGTCCCCTGACCATGTTCTTCCCAAAATAAAAAAAAGAGCAGCCAGTTTTTCCTTCAAGTGCAATTACATGGCAGGCTGCTTTGCAAGGGCAGTTTATTGAAGGCCTGGTCTTCATTAGGTCTTAAGAGCAGCTCTAATTCCCAGCCCAGCCCCCAGAAGGAGAGAGGTAAACTCCTCCCTGCTCTAAGTGAAGACTTTCTACAGTGCAGCTTTGATGTTGCCCTCTCCAGTTCTAGCGTGCCATGTTTCTCTGGGACATGTTTCTCTCCTTGGCTTGGCATTCAAGGCCCTTCACAATCAGCCCAATGTGGAGAGGTAAAAGAGCATTGGACCACAACTCTGGACATCAGGGTTCTAGTGCTAGCGTGACCCCAATTTGCTGTGTGCTCTCCGCCAGCTCCCTCCCCTCTTCAGGCCTGTTTTCCCATTCATAGAAAGAAGAGATGGGATTAGGTGGGTCTCTTTCAGGGCTGATGTTCTCTGGTCCGCAGCGAGAGTCTGAGCTAGTTGACCAGCACATAGTCAAAGAGGCTGAGCTAGCCAGAGCTGAGGCCCAACTCTCAGGCTTGACCACCTCAACCTGGCCACTAAGATGACTTTGATGCTCTGCCACTTTCAATTGACTTTATGCCTAAGTGTGTTATGTCAGAAAAAACAGGTCTGCTGGGAATTAAGCTGGCCTGCCCTGCTTCTTAAGGGATCTCCTTAGATAAATAACCAAGCCTGACAGAGTGAGGAAGCTGCTCACATCTGACCCCTCAACACTCTCTCCTCCCATCCCAAAGGACTGGTTCCAGCAGGAAAGTCTCCTGTTCTGTCTTTTAAAAGGGAGAATAGGTGGGTTTTTTTTTTTTTTAAGTTGCTATAAAACAGATGCCCAGTATACAAATGTTTGGACCATATGAAATGTATAAAGAAGAGAGTAAAAGGCAACTGAAATATTTTCCACCCACCTCTGCCACGATATCCTTTGTAAACATTTTTGTGTTCATTCTTTCAAGTTTTCTCTAAGAAATAGAAAGACAAAAATCTTTTTAATGAAGATAGGATCATACTAGAAATACAGTTACAATTTTTAAAAGGTAAAATCATGACTCTTAAAGAAATACAAAATGAGTGCTTGTCAAAGATTTTACTTTACTCGGTTATTAATGAAATAATATATTAAAGCCAGTTCAAAGGAGAATCTGATTAACAGACAAGTATATATATGCAATCAAGAATGCAGAAATAAATTTGATAGTAGATGAAAAACTGGTTATTATTTTTAGGGCAATAAAATGCGATGTTTGGAATTGTCTCTATACGTTTATTTATTGTACATTTATGGGACAAAATTTGCATTTCTATGGGCAAGGATAATTTGCATTACAATTCCCTCTAGGGGGCGTATCTGAATCCCACCAAAATATGTTAGCAGTGGTGAATCCATACAGGTCTGCAGCAACCTCAATTCCTGCCTCCTCAGGAGTAAGAAGTTGACTGAGGTGCTTACCGCAGAGGAAGAGACTGAGGCAAATTTTAGAGCAGGATTAAAAGTTAAAAATTAAAAATTTTTAGAGCAGGAACAAAAGGAAGTAAAAAGTACACTTGGAAGACAGCCAAGCAGGTAACGTGAGAGAGTCCAGTGTGCGATTTTACCTTGGACTTGGGGTCTTACACAATGGCATGCTTCCAGGGTTGCGTTACTGTTCCCCTGAGTCTTCCCTTGGGGTGGGCTGTCTGCATGCACAGTGGTCTGCCAGCACTTGAGAGGGGCGCATGTGCAGTGTGTTTACTGAAGTTATGCACATGCTCACCTGAGGCATTTTTTTTCCTTACCAGTCCAGCGTTCCTAGAGGAAGGACACACAACAGTTAAACGCCGCCATTTTGCCTCTGAGTGCGCATGCTTGAGCCCACTTGCCCACTTCCTGGGATCTTATCAGGAAGCTGCTGATCACCGGTTTCAGGTGTTTTCTGTTGGGAAACTGCCTTTCCCTAGCACTGGCTTTGACGAATTCTCATTTTAGAGATAGTATAATAAACACCTGATGATCACCTGACATTCTAAGTGAGAGAGGTTCCTCTCCTGCCCTGCTCATGTCTGACTACCTACCTACTGTAACATCAGTATACTTTTCTAGAGCTCATAGAGATGTGAAATAGCCTAGTCAGAGACAGGGAAAGACTCCTATAGACTCAGGTAACCCCCAAAGAATATAGACAACACACAGCATGCCATTAAAAGGACACCTGATAAACGTTCACATTTTGTCACCAAAATATATACTATGCTTACAATAGCTAATATTTGGGGAATGCTTACTCAGGGAGTGTCAGGCACGGTTGTAAGTACTTTATATAAGTTTTATCTCACTTTTTATAAGTATTATTTTACTTATAAAGTACTTTATAAGTATATTATTATTATTATTTTGAGACAGAGTCTCGCTCTGTTGCCTAGGCTGGAATGCGGTAGCACAATCTCAGCTCACTGCAAACCCTGCCTTCTGGGTTCAAGCGATTCTCATGCCTCAGCCTCCCGAGCAGCTGGGATTACAGGCGTGTGCCATCACGCCGGCTAAATTTTGTATTTTTAGTAGAGACAGAGTTTTGCCATGTTGCTGAGGCTGGTCTTAACTCTTGGGCTCAAGTAATCCACCCACCTCAGCCTCCCAAAGTGCTGGGATTACAAGCGTGACCCACCGTGCCCAGCCTGAGAGTTTTTTTGTTTTTGTTTTTTAAGAGAATTTCCCTACATGTTTGCCAATAATAAGTAATATCAATCTTTTCAGTATTTGCTAATCTGATAGGTTAAAAAAAAAAAAGTATCTCCGTGTCATTTGAATATACATTTATTTTTATCACAAGAATTCTTCAGGACTGTTTTGCAAAGATAATTAATTATCAGTGCCAGAGATTACTTTGTTCCTCCTTCCCCCCCCCG
>NW_012103743.1:1472655-1477678 GCF_000951045.1 Mandrillus leucophaeus | reverse complement strand
AGGCATGAGCTACCACGCCCGGCCAAATGTAAAATAAATAAATAGACAACAAGAAAAATGAGTAAGTTAGTTCTATAGTTTCTTTTATAATTTATAAAACAAATCATAAATGAAAGTTTTAACAAATTGGACTACAAAATGCTTTAAAATGCCTACATAGTAAAACAAAAACAACATTTTTTTTAAAAGTAATTACAAATGGACTTGAAAGACAAAAGGAGAATTCACCCAAGATCCCAGTCTTTTAAACACAAAAGCACATATCCGAAATCATTTATGCATTCACCAATTGTCAGGCCAATTATAGGATTAGCAAAGATAATGCCTGTGAGCCCAGGCTGTTCAAAGGCATTTTTCATCAGCCTTGGCACGGTTGTTAGAGCTGTCATTATGATCTTTGTGATTTCCAGCTCTGCAGCCAAAATCTGTCTGGAAAAAGCATCAGATATGGATACACGTGTGAAGGGGGAGGTGTCCATTAATCACTTTTCCTCCAAAGTGGAAAAGAACTCAGGCTTTCAAACTAGCCACACCCAGATTTGAATCCGGGCTCTGTGGCATTTGCCTTTCCTTTGACGAGATGTACACCATCTCAAACCCTTATCTCCTTGCTTGTAAAACGGGTCTGTTGAGACCTGCATCTCTGAATGTTTTTGAGGAATGAATAGGATGATTAGTGTAGACTGCCCAGCACACAGCCTCGCACTTTTTTTTTTTTTTTTGGAGACAGAGTCTCACTCTGCCGCCTAGGCTAGAACGTAGTGGCACAATCTCAGCTCACTGCAACCTCCGACTCCTGGGTTCAAGCGATTCTCCTGCCTCAGCCTCCCGAGTAGCTGGGACTACAGGCATCTGCCACCATGCCTGGCTAATTTTTGTATTTTTAGTAGAGATGGGGTTTCACCATATTGGCCAGGCTGGTCTCAAACTCCTGACCTTGTGATCCCCCCACCTCGGCCTCCCAAAGTGCTGGGATTACAGGCATGAGCCACCGCGCCCGGCAGAGCCTGGCACTTATTAGACAATCAAAAAATGTGTTTTTCCCTCCCATTGCCGTATCTGGGAGCTCACCCAGACTCTTCAGTATTGGTTGGGCAACTGTGCATGCCAGGTACTGTGCAGGTGCTGCAGAGACTGTCATGAGTATGGAAGAGGCACTTTCTGCCTTCCTGGAGCTTAATCTCACTAGGACATCAGACACAGGACAGATAATTTTACAAAAACGAATTATTTAGAATTGAAGGAAAGCTATGAGGAAAAGCAACCCAGATTATATCAGGAGCCTCTTGACTGAGTCATAGGGGATGAGGTGGCAGGGAGGTGTTCAAAAAGGTCCTCAGAGAAAGGGACCTGATGCATGGGGGAATTTGTGTTTGTTGGAGCCATCTGGGCTGAGAGAAGACCTGGTAAGGTCTGAACAAGATGGAACAGGGTTATATGGGGTGAAATAATAAGAAATATAAATATTGATCTCTGCCCCAGTCCCTGGCACAGAGCTCCTAAAATTCTTACAATTTCCTGAGACATGGGTGAGCTAGGAGCATCTTTTATTCTAATATTTGGTCTTTGACCCCGGCTCCTGACACAGAGCTCCTAATTCCTTGGAATTTCTTAGGTGATAGGAGTATCTTTGTTTCAATGAGACAACCCTCATTGGGCTCCTGGATGGGGGCTGGTCACCAGAAAGGCCAAGCCACTGTTAGAAACTTGGAGCTTTCAGCCCCACCTCCATTCTCCAAAGAGGGGAGAAGGGCTGAAATGCAGTTAATACTCGATCATGCCTACGAGATGAAGGCTGCATAAATATTCCTGAAGTATGAGGTTCAATGAGCTTCTGGGTTGGCCAACACATCTGAGTGCCAGGAAGTGGTGCACGCCAACTCTATGGGGACAGAAGCTCCTGCAATCAGCACCTCTCCAGACGTTGCCCCATATGTCTTTTCATCCGGCTGTTCATCTGTATCCATTATTTTAACTTTTATTAAGACACTGAAGGCTGGGCGTGGTGGCTCACACTTGTAATCCTAGCACTTTTGGAGGCTGAGGTGGGCGGATCATCTGAGGTCAGGAGTTTGAGACCAACCTGGCCAACATGATGAAACCCTGACTCTACTAAAAATACAAAAATTAGCCAGGCGTGGTGGCGTGTGCCTGTAATCCCAGCTACTAAGGAGGCTGAGGCAGGAGAATTGCTTGAACCCAGGAGGCGGAGGTTGCAGTGAGCCGGGATGGTGCCACTGCCCTCCAGCCTGGACAACAGAGCGAGACTCCATCTCAAAAAAAAAGAAAAAAAGATACTGGTATCGTGTTTCCCTGAGTTCTGTGAACCTCACTAGCACATTAATTGGACCCAAGTAGGGGGTAGAGGGAGCCTCGATTTATAGCGAGTCAGTCAGAAGTATAGATGAAAACCTACTACTTGCAATGTGTATCTAAAGTGGGGAACAGTCTTATGGGACTCAGCCCTTCACCTGTGGAATCCAACACAATCTTTAGGTAGATAGTGTTAGAACTGAATTCAATAAGAGGACACCCAGCAGATGTCCACTGCAGAATTGCTTGGTGTGAGGGGAAATACACCCCCACATTGGTGTCAGAGTGTTGAGTTATACGTGAGAGTAGATATACACTTCGGTTTTTTCTATCTTTAATACCTGGGGATACCAAGCGAAGGCCAGTGTGACTGGAGCCTGGGCAGGGCAGTTACCACTCAGGCCCAGCATTCCCAGCTTAGGAATTCTGGCTCTAGCACCCTGCATCGATTCATCCCAGCTTCAGCCTGGACATTCCAGGGCCAGGAATGCACTACTTCTGGGGTGACCTGATCCATATGGGAGCTGGTTAGTGCACCCAGAATTTCAGGTGCAGCCTGCTGGCTGCTGCACCCCTGCAACCAGGAAGTGGACACCCAGCCCCAAGTTCTTGATCTTAACCGTGATGCAGTCTCTGTCCTTTGCCATGGCTCACTTTCCCATCTCTGATATTTATCCTGTGTTGTAATTACCTACTCAAATGTCTACCTCCATTATCTTAGGAAGCTAAGGAGAAGGAAGTATGCCATCCTCCTCCCTCTGTCCCCAGCTCCTAGCACAGACCCTGCACACCCGCGGTGCTGCAGAGAGCACATTTGTCGAATGAATCATAAACGATACTTTGCAAAGATTTACTTATTTGATCTCAGATAACTGTTACCTCCCAGTTCTGTGTTTTGTTGGGCATCTACTGTGTGTTAGACACATTACCTATTTATATATATAAATATAATATATATATAAAAATATATTTTATATCTCTCTCTCTCTCTCTCTCTATATATATATATAGTTTTTTTTTTTGAGATAGGGTCTTGCTTTGTTACCCAGACTGGAGTGCAGTGGTGTGATCTTGGCTCACTGCAACCTCTGCCTCCCAAGCTCAAGTGATCCTCCCACTTCAGCCTCCTGGGTAGCTGGGACTACAGGCGTATGCCACCACATCCAGCTAATTTTTTTATTTTTTGTAGAGATGGGGTTTTGCCATTTTGCCCAGGCTGGTCTCAAACTCCTGGACTCAAGCGATCTGCCTGCCTCAGTCTCCCAAAGTGCTGGGATTACAGGTGAGAGGCACTGTGCCCAGCCCTTAGCCCTTTATTTTAAAGAAATTCAGATAAACAGACCAGTTGAAAGAACAGTACAGTAAACACCCACACATCCTTCATCTAGATTCAGTAATTTTGCCACAGTTTGTAAATCTCTGTGTGCATGTATGTGCACGCAGACACACACACACACGCATACACGCATGCTCGCTCTTTTTCTCTCTCTCTCTTCCTGAACCATTTGAAAGTTGCTGATATTAAGACTCTTCGCTCCTAAAATCTTAAGCACTTATCTCCTAAGAAAAAGGACATTTTCTACATAATCTTGACGCCATTGTCACAATCAATAAACATGAGACACAAAAGTAGTGTCTAAGAACAGCCCATGTTTGCATTCTCCCATTGGCCTGATATATGCTTTATAGCTTTTTAATTTTTATCCAGCAATATAGAGGGCAGATAATTTTCATAACTCATAATTTTCAAATCTCTGTTAACCTAGAACAGTTTCCTCCCCCTACTTTTTCTTCGGTCTTTCGTAATGAATTAAAAAAATTTTTTTGTTATTAATTTTTTTGAGACGGAGTCATGTGCTGTCCCCCAGGCTGGAGTGCAGTTGTGCAATCTCAGCTCACTGCAGCCTCCACCTCCTGGGTTCAAGCGATTCTCCCGCTTCAGCCTCCTGAGCAGCTGGCACTGCAGGCGTGCACCACCACACCTCGCTAATTTTTTATTTTTAGTAGAGTCGTGGTTCGCCATGTTGGCCAGGCTGGTCTCAAACTTCTGACCTCAGGTGATCCACCCACCTCAGCCTCCCAAAGTGCTAGGATTAACAGATGTAAGCCACCACGTCCGGCCTCATAATGAAATTTTGAGAAATTAAAGTCAGTTGTGTTATGAATGTTCCACAATTAAGGTTTGTCTAGTGTTTCCTCATTATAAGATTAAGTTATACATTTTTGGGCCAAAATGCTATTCAGGTGATTCTGTGTCCTTCCAGGGTGTCACACATGTTGTCAGCTTGTATCATTACTGGGGATGCTAAGTTTGATCAGTTGGTTAAATTGGTGGTTATCAGATATCTTCATTGTAAAGTTACCCATTCATCTTTGTAATTAATAAGTAATTTCTGGGGAGACACTTTGAGACTATGTGGATCGAACAACTTCTCGCCCAGTGATGTAGCATTCACTGATAATCTTACCTGAATCAATTGTTACTATAATGGTTGCAAAATAGTGTTTTTCTAATTTCATCTACATTTTTTCTTTTTGGTTAGAATATCACTATATACTCATAGATTCTTTTTTTATACACTCATGTACTGTATAAATTCAATGTGTAGAAATCTTTTTTGATTCAATGTGTAGAAATCCTTTTTGATTCAATGTGTAGAAATCCTTTTTGATTCAATGTGTAGAAATCCTTTTTGATTCAATGTGTAGA
>NW_012103743.1:1467120-1472605 GCF_000951045.1 Mandrillus leucophaeus | reverse complement strand
TCAATGTGTAGAAATCCTTTTTGATTCAATGTGTAGAAATCCTTTTTGATTCAATGTGTAGAAATCCTTTTTGATTCAATGTGTAGAAATCCTTTGTGTAGAAGGATTTTTTTTTAATTCAATGTGTAGAAATCCTTTGTGATCATTTTTCATTTTGATGTTCAATTTGTCTCATATTTGACCAGTGCGAGCTGCTTGTTTGAGCTGACTGCTGTGTGCTTTGATGTGGCTCCAATAGCTTTGAACCTTCTTTGTTTTCTGGTACAAGATATTCCAGGCTCGAATTTTACCCTTATTTCATAGAGGAGGAAAAGGAGGCTCGGAGAGAGAAAACAGCTTCTTACAATGTTTGGGAGATCCTGCTCAAGCTGAGGACGTTCAATTCCAAATTATTAGGAAAGTAGCTAAACTGAAAGGCCAGACAATCCTGTAGTGCAGAAAGACCTCATGAAGAGATGTAGCTAAATCCTTAGCTGTCCGCACACAGAGCTTGCGTAATACGATGGAGACATCTGGATGGTAACTTTGAACTTTGAACTTAGACAATCAGTAACACATTTCAAAGATATTTTATTTATTGAGGAAGTTGTAATGTGGGGGATAAGAGCCTGGGTTTTGGAGTAAAGAAGAACCAAAGTTTCCTTTAAGACTCAAGCAGATTCAGCCCTTGTGTGTCTCTGGGTGAGTTAGTTCACCTTGTTGAATCCCAGACTTTTTCCGTCTGAAAATGGGGTAATCATATCCACCTCATAGTTAAATGGGTTCATTCACAGAAAGTGCCTTGTGTAATGTCTGCCACATGCTGGTGCTCAATAGACAAAAACTACCTTTACCATCAGTGCTGTTGCTATTATTATGATTATTAAAATCTGAGAAAATCCTGTTATTCAGTGGGTTAACATGATAGAAAAAGCGATAGATTTAGATTCTTGAAGACCCTCGTCCACCCTCTGTGACCTAGGATTAGCCCTGTTCCCACTCTCCTGAACTTCATTTTATTCACATGTAAATCGGGGTTTATCATCTCTTCCCTGCAAACTTCCCAGCCTCACTCAACAGATTTCATGAGCACCTACTATGTGCAGGGTACTTACGTTCCTAATGCTAAAACCAAAAGGTAAGCATCGCTATGCTCCTCTTTTAATACATGATCAATTGGTAGTCCAGGGCCAACAAGAAGCAAAGCTGGGATTCCATCAGGCTCTCTCTGACCTCCATGTTTGTTCTTTTCCATAGGTCACACTGTTTAGAAGGAGAAAGAAGAGCTCACTGTGAAAAACGCTCCACAAAGCTGCAGAGCCCTGTGAAGGTGAAAGAGTATTATCATCAGCAAATGGCATTCCTTCTGTGGAAAATGTCACTGGGAGGAAAGCAGATGACTTTGAATTTCTTTTTTCTTCTTTTCTATCCTTGTAAAGGATTTTCTTCTTTTCTATCTTTGATACCTCGTGAAAGCCTTAGGTTAATATTATCTACCAAGGACTCCTACACTTCAAACAAGAACTGGGTGAAGGTAGCAGAGATCGAGTCAGCCCAGAACCAGCTGCCTCAACTGAAGACACTGATCAGAAAAGCCCTTTGAAGCTGTAATTCACTTTAGACGTGATTTTGAAGATGAAGAAGAAGAAGAAAAAGAAACAAAAAACAGTAACATCAGTGGGTATCAGAACTCCAGCCAATTCAACTGAGAGCTGGGAAGAGGGAAGAGAAAGTGCTGCAAGTTTTCAACAGAGTAATCACAGAGTCCTACAGTATGAGCATTCGTGGTGATGTAGCAGGCAGGCTTCTATTGTTTTAAAGATGGGGAGTCGAGAGAGAGAGACAGAGAGAGAGAAAGAGAAGGGAAATATGTGAAAAAAATTTAATCTTAAAAATATAAAAGCAGGCCGGGTGCAGTAGTTCACGCCTGTAATCCCAGCACTTTGGGAGGCTGAAGTGGGCGGATCACCTGAGGTCAGGAGTTCGAGACCAGCCTGGCCTACAAGGTGAAAACCCGTGTCTACTAAAAATATAAAAATTAGCCAGGTGTGGTGGCAGGTGCCTGTAAATCCAGCTACTTGGGAATCTGAGGCAGGAGAATCACTTGAGCCCAGGAGGCGGAGGTTGCAGTGAGCTGAGATTGCGCCACTGCACTTCAGCCTGGGTGACAGAGCGAGACTCTGTCTCAAAAAAAAAAAAAAAAAAAAATCCAGGCTATTTTGCTAGATACACAGAATAGGACCACTGAGGCATGGGAGGTCAAACAAAGATGGCATCTTTGATGTCCAGTCCAGTTAAACCTTCAGATGGTTCCAACCCCACCTAGCAACTGGTTGCAACCTCGTAAGAGACTCCAAGCAAGAACCACTGAGCTGAGCCCAGTCAACCCGCAGAACCATGAGAGATAAAAATATTTTACTGTTTTAAGTCACAAAGTTTGGAGTGGTTTATTATACAGCAACAGTTAACCAAAAGAGACCCTAAAACCTATAGCTAGCAGAGCCTAGAGTCTCAGGACAGGAAGTCTAACATTTGGAGAGCAGATATTAGGTGTCACCTTGAGCAATTCCACCCCTTTGTTCCTGAAGCAATTGTTTTGATTGGGATTCAGTTTGCCTTCATTGAGCAACAGAAAACCCCAGACAATAATGCCTTGAACAAGTCGAAAGTTTCTTTCTCTCACAAAAGTCTGGGTAAGTGATCCAGGCTGGACTAGTGCTCAAGATGTCAGGGACCCTGGTTCTTATCTTTTTTTAATGCAATGCATGACCTCAGCCTCTTAGGTCAACATGACACTTCAGGCAGTAGGGCGGAGGAAAGGATGCAAACACAAAGGGTGCTTTCTCCTGTAGAAGGTTATTTAAAGCCACCACATGTCGCTTCTTCTTGTATCCCATTGGTTAATATGTACCTCATGGCCGTGCCTAGCTGCAAAGGAGACTGGAAAATGGTATCTTGATTTTGGGTGGCCGTGCATCCAGCTCTAAATTCTACTACTTCTAGTAAGCAAGGCTATTGGGAGACACTTAGCAGTGCCTGCCTCACTGCTACATCTTGAAAAGTAATAGAGAGACACAGGAAATGGTATCACATATGGGATGCTGACTCACAGCACCGATCTCTTCCGGACGGGAGCTAGCAGTTATCTCCCTGTGGGCACTGTGAACCTCCATAAGGCCATTCTACTGTGCAATAGGAGCCAGCCGCTCCTGGATCATGGTGGGATCTGTTAGGTGAAGAGTGAATCCCACAGGCCTTAAGCCACTGCCACTTTTGCCATAAAGTGAATTCCTTGATAAGAGGGAGCATCGTGTGACATACCATGACTGGGTAAAAGCTTCTGTAAGCCCTCAAGCTGTGGTGCTGGTGGAGGCATGAAGGGCAGGGAAAGCAAATCCAAATAAAAAATAAATGTAGGATCGGGCATGGTGCCTCACATCTGTAATCCGAGCACTTTGGGAGGCCAAGGCTGGAAGATCGCTTAAGCCCAGGAGTTAAAGGCTGCAGTGAGCTATGATTGCACCACCATACACCAGCCTGGGCAACAGTGTGAGACCCCGTCTCTAAAAAGATTAATTAAATAGTTAAATAAATAAATGTAGGACATTGCCATGAGAACAATTTGTCTGCTCCAGATGGAGTTAGTTCCCAGCTGAGAAACAGGGAGGTGTGGGGCAGAAGGAAGACTGTTAGCTTCCTTCCTTCTCCATGAGAGGGAGGCACAGAGGAAAGGCTGCAGACCAAGATGGTTAGTGGGTAGACATTCTCCAAGTCCTCTTGCAAGCCCCAGATATCACCATCCTTTCCTAAAGGAAACTTGGCAAAATCATGCCGTTGGCTGTCACTGAAATTCAGCAACTCCCCGAATGTGAGTTTGGCCTTAGTAGTCTCACACCCATGGCCCCAGTGAACAGTTTCCATCTGGCCAGAGAAAAGTCCTGAATTTCACTTTGTGCCTTGTGGCAAACATCTCAAGACATGAGCTTGTCATTATCCTAAATTAAGATACCTGATGCTTTCAGAAGCAGCCACCCTACTGGTTTCCACATCTGTCATCTCCCTTTTAGGTGGCTGAGGATTTTAGCTTCAGCTTGTCCAAAGTCCCAAATGACCCAAAGAGATTATGTGCTTAGCCACTGTCTTCCAAGGGCTGGTCGTTCCTATTCTGGAAGATAATTAGGATTTTCAGTGCCTCACTGCCTGTCCAGCTCAAGAATCATGGATCAGTTGGAGGAAAAGTTAAGGCCCTATAATAAAAAGGCAAACCAGAGTAGCCTATTTCCTCTTGAGGTGAGTGGCCCAGGGCAGCAAGGCAGCTTTGGTTCTTTGTCACTCATTCTTCCCCAGGGCAGTGCTCTCTTCTGCATAGGTGTAGCTGGGTTCTAGCTGGTGGGAAAGGAGAAGACAGTGGAGGAGACTTGCTGGTTATCTTAGAACCCAGGCCCAGAAATGGCACGTCACTCCCACTTCATTCCCCTAGTGAGAATTCAGGCACCTGGCCACCCTAAACACAAGCAAGGCTGGCAAAGACAGTCTAGGGGGACAGCCATGTGCCTGGCTCCCATTCTACTTAGGCAAAAAGCAGAATGGAAAGCCTTTTGGTGAACACCTAGCAGTCTCAGCCACACATTCCAAATAGCTCTTATTTCCTTAAGGGTCTGAATGAGTTTTCTAGGACTGCCATAACAAAGTATCATGAACTGGGTGGCTTAAAACAACAGAAAATGTATTGTCTCACACTCTGGATGCCTGAAATCTAAAATCAAGGTGTCCACAGGGCCACATTCCCTCTGAAGAGGCAGTGGAAGGAACTGTTCTCCAGACCTCACTCCTAGCTCCTGGTAGCCACAGTTGTTTCTTGGTTTGTGGCTGCCCCACTCGAATTCTCTCTCTCTTTTTTTTTTCCCCATTATTTAACATGTGTTTTCACCCCTCCACCAAGATAGTCTTGCTCTGTTGCCCAGGCTGGAGTGCAGTGGTGTGATCTCAGCTTACTGCAGTCTCCACCTCCTGGGTTCAAGTAATTCACCTGCCTCAGCCTCCCAAGTAGCTGGGACTACAGGCACATGCTACCACAGTCAGCTAATTTTTGTATTTTATTAGAGACAGGGCTTCACCATGTTGGCAGGCTGGTCTCAAACTCCTGACCTTGTGATCTGCCCACCTCAGCCTCCCAAAGTGCCTGGATTACAAGTGTGAGCCACCATGCCTGGCCAACATGTATTTTCATTTTATATCCAAATATCACATTTTCTACATTAAAATATAATTATGTTGACTTCCCCTGTACCCTACACCCTCAGAGAAAAAAAAGAGAAGAAATTTACACAATTTGAAAGGTAGAATGCATGGAGTAGGGAAGTTGCTATCACACCCAAGTGACAAAGAACACAGAGAGAGACCAAACAGTCAATAAGGCACAACTGCATAGAAGACAGCTCAGGGCTTGCATCGGGAAGGAGCAGGAATAAAACTCCAAAACTTCTAAATGCCACCACCTGTGCCA
>NW_012103743.1:1455011-1467070 GCF_000951045.1 Mandrillus leucophaeus | reverse complement strand
GCCTCAGCCTCCCAAGTAGCTGGGACTACAGGCGCATGCTACCACAGTCAGCTAATTTTTGTATTTTAGTAGAGGCAGGGCTTCACCATGTTGGCAGGCTGGTCTCAAACTCCTGACCTTGTGATCTGCCCACCTCAGCCTCCCAAAGTGCCTGGATTACAGGCATGAGCCACCATGCCTGGCCAACATATATTTTCATTTTATATCCAAATACCACATTTTCTACATTAAAATATAATTATATTGACTTCCCCTGTACCGTACACCCTCAGAGAAAAAAAAGAGAAGAAATTTACACAATTTGAAAGGTAGAATGCATGGAGTAGGGAAGTTGCTATCACACCCAAGTGACGAGGAACACACAGAGAGACCAAACAGTTAATAAGGCACAACTGCATAGAAGACAGCTCAGGGCTTGCATTGGGAAGGAGCAGGAATAAAACTCCAAAACTTCTAAATGCCACCACCTGTGCCACAAGATTACCCTGAAAAGGCAGAAGTAGGTCAGAAAGCAGAAACAAATCAGTGATTTTCCAAAGGCTGCTTCCTAACAGAATTTAAAATATCCACAAACATAAGAACCTTTGCTTCTCACCTTGCCTTCAGCATCTGGCAAACACTTTAGAAACTTAAACCACTATTCACATGTCAGAATGTAGAATGGCTATAGGTTTTTCTTTCTTCTCTTGTTGTACCCCAAGCAACCACTCTATTAATGATTTTAGTCATGTGATTCCTCTGCATGGAAACTCAGTAAAGGTCACCAAAGACAAGACAAGGCTTTTCACTGCTACCAGATAAATACTGGCTGTGCAAAAGTTGTAGGATTCTGTGTGTTTCTCAGAGAGGGAGAGCTGTAAGACACAGGAATCTCAATGCATATGCAATAAAAAGGAAAAGGAAATTCCTTTTACTCATCTGTTTATTGTATAAGAAAGAGCAAGTAGACAGTCAAAATCATCTGCTAGGCTGGGGGTAATGGCTCATGCCTATGATCTCAAAACTTTGGGAGGCCGAGGAGGGAGGATCACTTGAGCCCAGGGGTTCAAGACCAGCTTACGCAACATAGTGAGACCCTGTCTCCACAAAAAGTTTTTTAAAAATTAGCTGCATGTGGTAGCACATGCCTGTAGTCCCACCTACTTGGGAGACTGAGGTAGGAGGATTGCTTGAGCCCGGGAGTTCGAGGCTGCAGTGAGCTGTGCTCACACCACTGCAATCCAGCCTGGGCAACAGAGCAAGACTCTGTCTCAAAAACAAACAAACAAACAAACAGACACAACCAACCAACCAACCAAAGAAACCATTTGATTAGAGCAGCAGCACAGACCCACAGGCACATCAACAACCCAAAAGAAAATGCTCAAGAAAGAGCATCTTGGCTGTTTTGAAAAGAGTCATCTTTTAGACCTGATCTTGCCCCTAATTTAGAGACCAAAGCATTATAGCGCAGAGGCTGCTACTCTCGAGGAGATTGAGAGGTAAGGTCTAAGAGACCCAGATAATGAGGACATTATTAGATAACTAACTATACCACTGTGTACAATGCAAACATCAATAAGAAAACATCACCTCATCCCTGCAGCTACTTTAAGCAAAGCACTGAAGACCCAGGTTTTCTGAATAGGGAATAAAGTCCATTAGCAGTTTAAAGCATTCAACACTGGAACAATATGTTACCTATTCTTTGTTTTTAATTATAGGTTAACATAGTAAACTCCAACACAAAGGTGAGGCTAGGGGAGTGCTAAAGGAATAAAGAAAACAGAACCAGTATTTCACAAGTATATTAAGCAGTGATGAAACAACAGCCAATGCTTTGCAAAGTCTCAAGGGTAAAATTTGCTTAGGTGCTGTGATGGTTAATACTTAGTGTCAACTTGATTGGATTGAAGGATGCAAAGTATTGTTCCTGGGTGTGTCTGTGAGGGTGTTGCCAAAGGATACTAACATTTGAGTTGGACTGGGAGGGGAGACCCACCCTCAATTTGGGTGGGCACCATCTAATCAGCTGCCAACGTGGCTGGGATGAAAGCAGGCAGAGGAACGTAGAAGGACTAGACTAGCTTAGTCTTCCAGCCTGCATCTTTCTCCCATTCTGGATGCTTCCTGGCCTTGAACATCAGACTCCAATTCTTCAGCTTTGGGACTCTTGGTCCTTCGACCACAGACTAAAGGCTGCACTGTCAGCTTCCTTACTTTTGAGGTTTTGGGGCTTGGATTGGTTTCCTTGCTCCTCAGCTTGCGGATGGTTTATTGTGGGACTATATCTTGTGAGCGTGTGAATCGATACTCCTTAAGAAATTCCCCTTTATATAGATATCTATCCTACTAATTCTGTCCCTCTGGAGAGCCCTGACCAACACAGGTGCTCTGAGGGGTTCTCTCCAGCATATCTTTGGGGAAGATTCGGAGCAGTTGCCAACCAGTATCCAAAGTCTCATAGACAGTGTGATTTTCATGAGGACCCTGAAAAATAAAGTTCCTCTCAAACTTCTGTGGAAATTCCAAGTCAAGAAGACCATCTGAGCTAAGGGCTTCTTCTCCAACTACAGCAATCATGGCTTGTACATCCTTCCCAATAGTTTGCATACAGCTGTTTACATACATCTGCATGATCCTTCCTGGTCATTCCTTCTCCAATAGCAGACTTCATGAACAGTGATAGTTCAGGCAGCACCTTGATAGGTGGGTAAATCTCTCTGTTGTGTAGCTGTCTATCCACATAGATCTGTCCCAGTCAGGTCAGAGATGAGTGAATGATATCATTGGTAGGCATGGTAAGAGTAGGAATTTGAGTAATCGAGCCATTTCTACCTTCTCCTCGACCTGCATGTTCATATATAGTGGCTAAGTCTGTATCAGTGTAACCTGGGAAGCCCGGTCAACCAGGAACCTCTTCTCTGGCTTGTAGAAACCTCTTGAAGTGCTTCAGTAGATGAACTCATATCTGTTAGGATAACCAATACATGTTTCTCACATTGATACGCCAGAAATTCGGCTGTGGTTAGAACCAGTGAGGGATGATAATCCAATAGTTGGGTCATTAGCTAAGTTCAAAAATAGGCAGATGTTGTCCATTGAGCCATTTTCTTCAACACCAGATTTGAAGAACCAGGCAGTTTCCATGTTTACATCCCTAGCAGCAAATACAATTGGAAAATTTTCCTCAGTGTAGTCTACATCTTTGGATTTATTTAGCAAACCAGTCTGGCGGCAGATTTGAGCTGCAATCTTTGTGTAGTAACCCAGCAGCAGAGAAGATAAAAATTTTCTGCCCCGGCAATACTGTTCACACTAACTATGGCTGAAATGCTGGTCCGAATTATCTCCTCTGGGTAGATTTGACATTGAGGATTGATTGGCCATCCCATGATATCAAAGAAATCTTCAGCCAGTACAAGAGGACCTCTGTCAGTGGGTTTTCCCGATTCAATGAATACCCAACCAAGCATATTCTCAGACACTGATATTAGGGGAATATCCCTAGTCCTTTGAAATACCTGAACAACTGCCTTGGAGCCACCAACTTCTAGAACTTGCCCTTGTCTCTTTGTGCCATCTAGTAATGTCCAGTGGACAATCTCAGCGTCTATGGGAAACTTAACATGATCTAAGATCACAAGTGGACCATGGACTCTTGATGCCGTGATGTATGTACGGCAAGGCTGGGAGAGGTAGTTCCGACTAACTGCCAGCACCTGCTCCTGAGCTCCCACCATCAGCGGGCATGGGTAGTTTGGGTGTGGCCCATTCATAACCCCACGCATCACCTGCAGTGCCATCATCTTGACATAGAATTTTCCCTGTGTGTCTCCACATTGTCTTTCCTCTGTATTTGTCTGTTTCCGTGTCCAAACTCCCCTTTTTAAATGACATCAGTCACATTATATTACTATTAGGGCCCAGCCTGATTATCCCATTTTAACTTGATTATATCTGTAAAGACCCTATTTCCAATTAAGTTTGCAATCAGACATCCTAGAGGTCAGGACTTCAAGACTTTTTTGCGTGGGGTTTGCGATTCAACTTATAACAATTCAACTCATAACAAGGTCTGTTGTCTGCAGTCAGCTCTTGGGTGCTGATATCTGTATGCTCTGTAACAGAAGCAACCCTAAGCAAAGAAAGAGAATGTACTGGAAGTGTATTGGGTGGCTCCTGGAATCAAAAGAGAACTTCAACAATCAGGCCTTGGAAGAGGCAAAAAGTCCTGGACATCTCCGTAGGGCCTGCCTTCCAGATGAGTCTGCATCAATATCCTTCTGGCCAAGTATCCTTTTTCTCAAGATACAAATTCTTGGAAGAGTCGGTTGGGTTAGCCTGTGGTGGAACCAGGACCTGTTTGGGGCATGTGAGTGGGATAAAATGACGGACAGTCTTGCTAGGGCCTCATGGGGTAGAGGAGAGGCAGTTCTCCAAAAGAAAGTGAGGGGTGGCTGCTAAAGATTGGGGAGGCGTGTGTTGTACAGGTGAAACCGCAGGTGTTTGCTACACGTTGTACTTTGTTTAAGAAAGACTTCCAGCTCAGGCAGTTGTGTTTCTAAATGTTATGGCACTTAAAGGAGCCATTTAGTCATCTGGAAAATGCAGAGTTGTGGGGAAATGCAGTGTCATGTGGTAAAAAGAGCACTCTTGGTGAAATCAGGAGAGCAGGTTTTGTTTGGCTTTTTAAAATATTTGCAGATGGTATAATTCTATCCTGAAAACTGAAGGGAATCAACTGAAAAGCTCTTGGAAACAAGAAAGTTCAACCAAGTATCAAGTTACTAACTGGAAATAAAAATAATGCCATACAGATCAATGAGAAAGAAAGCATAAAAGAACCAAAGATGTTATTCAACTTAGCTACAAAGGCAGCTGGTAAAAGAATAAACTCGGAAAGAAGTGCAAAAGGCCTTTATTAAGAGAAAACATCAGATTCTCCTTGGAGGCGTAAAAGACAAAGGGTAGAAAGACTTGGGAGAATAAAGATGTCATTTCTCCCTAGATAAATGGGTTAATTCACTGAAAGATTTCAGGTGAACAAACAAACAAAATCAAATCTGAGCCAATGAAAATTCTAACTAGGTCTTTTAACTTGAAAATATGAGTCTAAAACTCATAGGAAGAGTCCCTGTCTGTGGATGTCAGGTCCTCATAGCCAAAAAGCTTCTCCCCCAGGTTTTGATTTTGGTTCTGTCATTTAATGATCTGTGAGACCTTGGGGCAGGTAATGTAACCTCTTTGGGCCTTAGTGTTTTCTCCTGTGAAGAGGGATAATCCTATCTTTCTGCTTCACAGAGCTGTAGCAATGATCATGTGAGAGAAAGTATTTGGAAGTGTCTCATAAACCATAAAGCACATTTCATGCTGCAGTTGCTATTTTTATTCTTCCATGATGCCAGATAAATAGGAAAAATCACAATGCAAAAGGTATCCATTGCTCTGCAAAAAGATAAACACATCTTATTAAACTCAGATACATGATGATTTTTAAATATTTGATTCCTGTGAAGGAGAGAAAAAAGCTAATGCGAGCTGTTTGCTGCTCAGTGAGTAAGTGAGGGCTCACTCTCTGGTCGTGGAACTGAGCAAAAATGCTTATGGCCTCTCCCCTGTTTCCAACCCCAAACCCCTGTGTTGTCATCTGTAGAATGAAAGGTTTTGGACTTCAGGGTGTTTGACAGCATGAACTTTGAAGTCTCTACAGATCTTGGTTCGAAACATAGTGCCAGCAAGTACCTTGGACAACTTATTATTTCTTCGGTTTCAAAATCCATCAGACAGGCATGATAATAATCTCTATTATTATATCTATTAGTATCTCTCAAAGGAATGATAATAATATCTACCTCATCAATCCTCAAGAAGACTTGAGAGTTAAATGGGATAATAAATACTAAGTGCCTAGAACCTAGTAAAAGCTCAATAAATGAGCATTATAAATAATTAACTATCATAATTACCATCATTATTATTACTCTAAGGGCCTTTGCAGCTTTAAAATTCTAAGATAATATGTCAGAGAAGAGCTAAAACAGGGAGGAAACAGAAAAGATTCCCTTAACAGGGCTTGAGTCAGTACTTGCGAGGGAGAGATTTTTCTGGAAGATGTCTTGTGTATTCATCATAAGGCCTCATTTAACCTTGGTGGCTCACAACCAGAGTTCGGCTGGGCCTGCTGTCCTCTGGAAAAAGGGGGCTAGAGGAGTAAGGAACCAAAGGGGGCTTGGCAGGGGAAAGCCATGGCCTGGGGATCACAGTGGATGGTTCCTTAGAGAGTGTTGTCCAAGCTTTTTAACTTTTATAAGATATATGTTAAACTGAGGAATTTTTTTTTCTGCAAATAAGTTTTGTGGTAGGCACTGTTGGTTGCCAAACCAAAGCTATGCCCTTCTCATTCCTTGACAGCGCAACTCTGAAAACATTGTTCAGAATCAGACAGCTGAGTGGCGCAGGAGAGAATGGTGCAGCCTCAGAACAAGGGGCAGGAGGAAGCCTGATTACTCTGGCCAGTGATTGGTTTAGCAATGGGCATGTGATACAATTCTGGCCAATGAGATATCAGGGGATGTAAGGCGTGTCATCTTTTCCTTAAGAAAGAGGAAAATTTTCCCAGAAACCCCGCCTGCTCTTGGGCTTCTGGGTAAATTGTCCTCATCTTTAAGGGAAGGGTGACGTACCCTTTCTCTGGCAGGAACATAAAACAGCACAACCCCTATGGAGGGTACATTAGTTTCCTATCACTGCTGTAACAAATTACCACAAACTTGGTGACTTAACACAACACAATTTATTCTCTTAAAGTTCTGGAGTTCAGCAGTCTCCCTGGGCTAGAATGAAGGTGTTGGCAGATCTGTGGTCTCTCTGAAGGCTCCGAGGAGAATCCACTTCCCTGCCTTTTCTGGCTTCTAGAGTTTCGTTCCTTGCATTCCTTGGCACATGGCTCCTTCCTCCATCTTCAAGGCCAGCAACGTAGCATCTTTAGATCTCTGTTCTGTCTTCATACTGCCTTCTCCTCCATGGTAAAATCTCCTTCTGACCCCACTTTATAAGGAAACTTATGATTATATTTAGAGATCACTTCGATAATTCAGGACACTCTCCCCATCTTAAGATTCTTAATCACATCTGCAAAGTCTCTTTTGCCATATAAGCTAACATCCCAAGGTTCCAGGAATTAGGATCTGGTTGTCTGTAGGGGCCATTAATTAGCCTATCACAGAGGGGATTTTGGTACTAACCAGCAAAATTACTTGTACATTTATTTTTTTCAAGGTCAGGGTTATTGAGGTATAATTTACATATAGTAAAATTCATTTTTGGGGGGGTGGGGGCGGCATTTCACTCTTGTTGCCCAGGCTGGAGTACAATGGTGCGATCTTGGCTCACTGCAACCTCTGCCTCCAGGGTTCAAGAGATTCTCTTGCTTCAGCCTCCCGAGTAGCTGGGATTACAGGCATGCACCACCACGCCCAGCTAATTTTTGTATTTTTAGTAAAAACAGGGTTTCACCAGGTTGGCCAGGTTGGTCTCGAACTCCTGACTTCAGGTGATCCACCCACTTTGGCCTCCCAAGGTGCTGGGATTACAGGTGTGAGCCACTGCACCCAGCCGTATTTTTGTGCACAATTGTATCAGTTTTGACTAGCACATATAGTTGTGTAATTATATCACAATCAAAATGTAGACCAGTTTCATCACCCCAAGAAATTAATTTATGTTGCCCTTAGTAGTCAAAGCACCCCCTTGGGTGGTTTGCACCTGGCAACCACTGGTTTGTTCTCTGTCCCTGTAATATTGCCTTTTTGAGAATATCATATAAATGGAATCAGCATATGTAGCTTTTTAAATCTGGCTTCTTTCCCTTAGCACAGCGCATTTGAAATTCATCCATGTTGTAGTGGGTCAGAAGTTTCTTCCTTCTTATCACTGGGTAGCAATTAGATTAAATAGATGTATCACAGTGTGTTCATCAGATGAAAGAATCTTGAATTGCTTCTAGTTTTTGGTGATTATGAATAAAGCTTCTATTAATATTCAGGTGCAGACAAATGTGAAAATATGTTTTCATGTTTCTTGAGTAAATATGTAGGAAAAGGATTGTTGGCCATATTATAAATATGTTGTATGTTAAATTTTATAAGGGACTGGCAAAATGTTTTCCAAAATGGCTGTACCATTTTGCATTCCCACTAGTAATGTATTACAGTTCCAGTTGCTCCACATCCTCATCAGCATTTAGCATTGTCAATTTTCTTCCTCTGAATTTTAGCCACTCTGAGAGGTAGGTAGTGGTATAGTGATCCCACTTCTAGATAGCAATCACAGACATACAGTAGTAAAAATATAAAAAGGTGCATGTGCAAGGCTAGCCACTGCAGCTGTATTTGTAATAGTAAGAAAATGGAAACCAAAATTTTCATCAATGGAAAACTAATTGAATGAATGATGGTACATCCCCCAAATGAAGTATTATGCAGCTGCTACAATGAACAAGAAATTACTCCACTATTATGTGTGATCTCCAGGATAAATTTTTAAGTAAAAAGAGAAAAGTACATATAGTATGCAATCATTTATCTACAAATAAGAGAAAAACTATAAAAATTTAATAAAATATTACCATAGCAAAAAGGAAGGAATAGAAAGGAAGAATACAGGGATGGAAGCTAGGCTTCTAAAAATATAGCTTGCATTGTAGATTTAACTTTGGAACAATGTAAACATTTTATGTAATTACACACAAAATTAAGAAAAAATCAAATTCGTAGAAAGTAAAAATAATGTGAAATTAAAATGACTTTGTGTGTCCAATTGATGACATAACCACACAAAGAAGACTTTAGTGACCTTCAATCACTATCATTCGACTCTGTACTCCTAGAAGACTATATCTGGCAAAAAGAGCTGTGTATTATGGGATTAAAAGAAGAATTATGCTGATGTCCTTGAAAATTAAGATATTTGGCATAGTTGATAGGAGATATAAATCTAAGATTGATAAGATTGAGTAAAAACTCTGTAGTCCTCCATTTCAATTGGAAGTATCAGTATGGATGCATTATACCTTTTATCTTTTTTTTTTTTTTTTTTTTTTTGAGTTAGGGTCTCGCTCTGTCATCCATGCAGGAGTCCAGTGGCATGATCAGGGCTCACTGCAGCCTAGACCTCCTGAGCTCAAGCAATCCTCATGCCTCAGCCCCTCCAGTAGCTGGAACTACAGGTATGCACCACCATGCCCAGTAATTTTTTAAAAACATATTATTAAAGACAAGGTCTCACTTTGTTGCCCAGGCTGGTCTCGAACTCCTGAGCTCAAGTGATGCTCCTACCTCAGCCTTCCAAAGAGTTAGGATTATAGGCATGAACCACTGAGCTTGGTCCCTTTTATCTTTAGAAAACAATATGCATCTCCTAGCTATGCCCACTAAAAATAATTGAAATTCAAGTAAACTGTGAAAAGAAAAACACTTTTTAAAAAAGAGACAGGGTCTTGCTATGTTACCCAGGCTGGAGTGCAGTGGCTATTCTCGGGTGCAATCATGGCTCTCTACAGCCTTGAACTCTTGGGCTCAGGTGACCCTCTTGCCTCAGCCTCTTGAGTAGCTAGGACTACAGATGTGTGCAACTGTGCCCAGCTTGAAAAACACATTTTAAAGACAACCAGAGAAATATAAATGTTATAATATATTTACTGAAACTCAGAAATGATTGTCAATATGTTAAATTGTGATAATGACATTGTATTTTTTAAAAAGAACTTGTACCTTTTAGAGGTATGTTCTGAAATATTTATAGAAGAAATAATGTGATATCTAGGATTTGCCTCAAAATTATCTGAGGGCAGGGAGAAGAAAGGTATATGAACATGTAGATGATTCTGGATGAGTATGTAGTGGCAATTGTAA
Source organism: Mandrillus leucophaeus (assembly GCF_000951045.1). Taxonomy (NCBI): domain Eukaryota; kingdom Metazoa; phylum Chordata; class Mammalia; order Primates; family Cercopithecidae; genus Mandrillus; species Mandrillus leucophaeus. The sequence continues at coordinate 1,457,177 of NW_012103743.1, read as the reverse complement.
AAGCTGGGTGGTGGGCACATTAGGATCATTATACTACTCTTTCTACATTTGAGTGGTCTTAAAATTTTTCATAATAAAAAAGATTTTTTTTTTAAAAGGAGATATGAAGAAAGGAGATGTGAAGATAGTTGTCTGAAGATGCAATGCTCAGAGCTGCTGCAGTCACTTTGTGAGAATGAAAGAGCAAGCTTGAGGCCTAAAGCATCCAATTTGATAGCTATTCCATTTCTATAAGTTCAAATTTCTTAATTATAAAGATAGTTAATGCGAAAATGAGGCAATTATGATGGATGCAAATATTGAAACTAGGGTTTACCCATGTATATTCATGGGACTTTTTTGGTTGCAACTAATAGAAACCTTAGCATAGTTTAGGTTTGGAGATGTATTATGGAGATTCAGGACAATCTCATGGAATTCTAGGACAGAAGTGCCACCGAGACTCATGAAGAACATAGTTCACAATGTCAGATCCCTCCATATCCTTTCTCCAGCTCTCATCGCCTCTCTTCAGCATTACCATGACTGTCTATCGCCACCCTCTCATTGCAGACCAGCTTCCTTCATTTTCCAGCCCACATCATGGAAAACTTGCACAACTCGAAGTTTAGCCATTTGGACAGAGATGGATTTTTTTCTCCAGACCCAGTTCCAAAACTTCTGGAAGAAGAGCTTGATTGGTCTGGAAGCTGAGATTGTCCTGTCCAGTGGGGAGGGCCCACTCCTAAGTGAGTCATGGCCAGATTTTAAGGCGTGTGTGACATGGCTGCTCCTGTGGTTCCTGTGGTGTTTCTGTTGGGAGAAGAGTAATTCCCAGAGACATGTAGGTGAGAAGTGGTGAGGGAGACAGAGCAATAGGTATCTATATAGTTGAGTCAGGCCAGATCATGAGATCATGAATGGGTGCAAAAATTGCTGAGAATGATGCCTTGGACAGGTTGAATTTCGGTTGTCTGGGGAAAGCCAGCCAGCAGGGCAAGGAAGACTCGGTGCCCAGCTGCCCCCAGGGTGCTCACAGGGGCTTGCTCAAGTTCAATGGTCATTGCAGCCTATGAGTAGTCAGCAACCAGCCAGACCAGAGGTGCTTAGGCTTTGGTGCTCAGGGAAAGAAAGGCTAGATCAGTGCTCAAGGGCCCATCTACTTCCACGCAAGGGAGCCCCCACCACGCTGCTGTCTGGCATTTGTCCCACATTGTTCCACTTCTTACAACACCATCAGGCTTAAAAATACAACACAACAGCTGTAGCCTTCCAACTGTGCAGCCTCTGACTTCCACCTTCCATTCTAGTGACATAGTATTGAGAACATCCTGATTCACAGCCATAAGTAGTTGCAAACTGAAATCGTTTTTCCTCATCTTCCATTGCAATGTCAGTCGGGTTTAAGCTACTTTTCAATTAAACTGATCCAGAAGCTTGAGAAAGAAGTGATTAAAAATGTTTTATTTGAGTTGAAATCATTAATCTAGGCAATAGCTGTGGGTATTCTGTGGTAGTCATTTGAATCAGGAAGAAAAGAGCATCCAAGATTTAAAATAAGTACGAAAAGCATCCAAAATAGAATAATCAAATCACCAAATCAAATAATCAAATTGACTCAGGTGTTATGCTGGGATCCTAATGAACTCCAATGTTAGCCTTACCTGACTTACAAGATTCTGGTAATGGATCACTGAGAAAACCTAGGTAAAGCAACCTCACCCCACCACCACCCCCAGTGCCTACCACACCCTGCCACTGCAAGGGAGTCTGACCAATGAAGTCCATCCACGAAAAGGGGTAGTCTTCAGTTCATTAGGAGAATATGTATATGTTACACAATGGGCAATTAATAATAACTAATATTTGCTTAGAAATGAATAAGGTGCTTCCACATTCTTTCCTTTATTTGATCCCAACAAAGGGAGTTAGATAGGACAGATGTTATTTTACAAAGGAGGAGACCGAGTCTCAGAGAAGTGCTATAAAGTATCCTTGTTAGCCAGTGATAAATAAAGAAGAAAACAATTGTTATAACTTCAAGCCTTTGACTTCTTTTTTTTTGGGCGGGGGGGGACAGAGTCTCACTCTGTTGCCCAGGCTGGAGTGCAGTGGTGCGATCTCGGCTCACTGCAACCTCTGCCTCCCAGGTTCAAGCGATTCTCCTGCCTCAGCCTCCTGAGTAGC
>NW_012103743.1:1447564-1448821 GCF_000951045.1 Mandrillus leucophaeus | reverse complement strand
CAGGCTGGTCTCGAACTCTTGACCTCATGATTCGCCTGCCTCGGCCTCCCAAAATGCTGGGGTTACAGATGTGAGCCACCGTGCCCCCCCGATCCTTCCCGTTTTTGCTTGTCATGCCTGTTTGGGGTGTGTGTGTGCTTTGAGACAGGGTCTGGCTCTGTCACACAGGCTGTAGTGCAGCTGTGTGATCTTGGCTCACTGCAACCTCTGCTTTCCAGGCTCAAGCCATCCTCCTACCTTAGCCTCCCAAGTAGCTGGGGCTACAGGCACTTGCCACCACGCCTGACTAATTTTTTGTATTTTTTTTTTGTAGAGTCGGGGTTTTGTATTGGTTTTTTGTCCAAACTGGTTTTGAACTCCTGAGCTCTAGCTATCCTCCTGCCTCAGCATCCCAGCATGTTGGGATTACAGGCATGAGCCACTGCACCCGGCCCGGTTTGTTTTTTTAAGTAAATTTTTAAATTGAAGTATAACATATATACAGCTGATGTTCTTTTTTTTTTTTTTTTGAGATGGATTCTCACTCTTCACCCAGGCTGGAGTGTAGTGGCATCATCTCAGTTCACTGCAATCTCTGCCTCCTGGGTTCAAGCAGTTCTCCTGCCTCAGCCTTCCAATAAGCTGGGATTACAGGCACCTGCCACCACAACCCGGCTAATTTTTAATTTTTAATTTTTTAAATTTTTAGTTGAGACAGAGTTTCACCATGTTGGCCAGGCTGGTTTCGAACTCCTGGCCTCAAGTGATCCACCCAACTCGGCCTCCCAAGCTGCTAGGATTATAGGCATGAGCTACCGTGCCCAGCCTGATGTTCATTTTTAAACAACTCATTTGCAATTATTTTTAAAATCATCATTCTAAATTAAATATAAGAAATGATATTGTTATATAGCCGCTAGACATTGACTGAAAAATGTGCCGATGCTGGTAGGTAATGGACAAATGGAGATGTTGAGGGTAGGTGAATGGGTGTGGAGAAAGACATACAAATGGCCAGGCACGATGGCTCACACCTGTAATCCCAGCACTTTGGGAGGCCGAGGCAGGCAGATCACCTGAGCTCAGGAATTCCAGACCAGCCTGGCCAATGTGGTGAAACCCTGTCTCTATTAAAAATACAAAAAAATTAGCTGGATGTGGTGGCAGGCACCTGTAACCACAGCTACTCAGGAGGCTGAGGCAGGAGAATTGCTTGAACCCGGGAGGCAGAGGTTGCAGTGAGCTGAGATCACACCACTGCACTCCAGCCTGGGCAAC
>NW_012103743.1:1442982-1444959 GCF_000951045.1 Mandrillus leucophaeus | reverse complement strand
ATCTCGGCTCACTGCAACCTCTGCCTCCCAGGTTCAAGCGATTCTCCTGCCTCAGCCTCCTGAGTAGCTGGGATTACAGGTGTGCACCACCACACCCAAGTCCTTGTCTCTTTCCTTAATCCTCCCTCCCTCTCCTTCATCTCCCTCCTTCTCTCTTCTTCCCTTCCCTTCCTTCACTTCCCTTCTCTTGCCTTCCTTCTTTCCTTTTTCTCTCCCCCTCTCCCTTCCCCATCTTGTCCCTCCTTCCTTCTATAAGCATTTATTGAGTCCTACTATGGGTCAAGACCTAGGCTTGAAACTGGGGGTTTGAAAATACATGAGATCTGGTTACTGCTCTGAAAGAACACAGCACAGGGAACAGTTGTATCCAAAGCTAAAATTGGATACAATATGAAGGCATTCAGAGGCAAGGAGAACATTGAACTGGGCCTTGAAGGATAAGTAACATGACCAGGTAGAGGTCATGGAAATGGGAAAGGCATCCTAGGCAGAGGGAACAGAGAGAGCAAATGCCTTAGAAGACACAGAAGCATAGATTGTTGTTGGGGTGGGGCAGGGAAGAAGCCCTGGTGTCTTGGGAAGAAGGCGAGTAGGTGAGGCTAGTGCTAGATCAAGGGAGACCTTGGAGGCTGTACTAAGAGGTTTGGAAGGTGATGTGGGCAGTTGAAGATTTTTAGGCAGGGAAATGACAGGATTATATTTTTAAGAAACATCATTTAGAGGCCATCGTGTTGTGGATGATTAGCACGAGATGAGATTGGGGGCATTGAAGCAAGTTAGGAGACTCTTGCGACAATCTAGATGTAAGATGATAACATAGGAGCTGAGGCAATAGGAGATGGCGAGGAGGGGCTTATTTCAAAAGACTGAGGAGATAGACTTGATAGGACTCAGCAACAGAGGTGCAGACAGGATGATGTCTAAGGAGATGCAAGAGACCGGTGTGGTGGCTCACACCTATAATCCCAGCACTCTGGGAGGCTGAGGTAAATGGATCACCTGATTCCAGGAGTTTGAAACCAGCCTGAGCAACATGGTGAAACCCTGTCTGTACAAAAAAACCCTTTTTTTTTAATACAAAAATTTAGCCAGGCATGGTGGCATGTGCTTGTAATCCAAGCTACTCAGGAGGCTGAGGCAGGAGGATCACCTGAGCCCGGGAGGTGGAGGCCGTAGTGAGCCATGGTTGTGCCACTGCATTCCAGTCTGGGCAACAGCATTAGACCCTGTCTCAAAAATAAAAATGAAAAAATAAGATACAAGAAAGTAACCATGCAGTGGTTCACGCCGCTTAATTCCTTCCCAAATAGCATGTCCTTATCATCCCTTCTTTTCAGAGGATATATTTCTATTTATCTATTCTTTCTCTCTGACACGGCTTTCTCAAGACTGGTTCTCCTTCTTTATGGTTTGTGCAGCAATTTTTTTTCCACCTCCTGTTTTCTGGTGTCTGATTCCTCAGTAAATAAGGTCATGGTGAGAAATAGCCACGTGTATACCTGGGGACTTTCTGCCCTGGTCACCAGTGGTTGGACCAGGTGAGCACCTGAGCAAGCTGGGTCAATCAGAGTCCTTCTCTGTGTTCTTGAAATTGGGGAAAGCAAATGGCTGTTGGTCTCTTGAAAGAAATGGAAACTAGGTGGCTTTGGCTGATGATTCAAGTGGCTGTTTCCTGAGAAGTAGAAAAAGCTGGTTTTTAGTGAGTGAGAATAATGAAGTCTATGCTCAGGGAGAAACAGATGAGAGAAGAAGGAGGGCTGTGTGGTTCCCATAGCACTTGGAGCTGATGCTACCTTATCCTGAAGTCAGGATATAAGTCTAGCCTTTGGCTTCCTGTTGCTTGAGCTAGCTCTGGTGGTACTTTCATACATTTGTCTACAGATGCTGTTACAAAGCTCACACACCAACGACCGTATCTTCTAGAAGTACCTTTGCATTTATGCAATTTACTCTGTGATCCTTCCTCCTTTTTTTTTT
>NW_012103743.1:1436833-1438457 GCF_000951045.1 Mandrillus leucophaeus | reverse complement strand
AAAAAAAAAAAAATAGTTGGCCATGGTGGCGGACATCTGTAGTCCCAGCTACTCGGGAGGCTGAGACAGGAGAATCGCTTGAACCCAGGAGGCAGAGGCTGCAGTAAGCTGAGATCGTGTCACTGCACTCAGTCTGGGCAACACAGAACGAGACTCCGTCTCAAAAAAAAAAAAAAAAAGGAATAAGTTCTAGAATTTGATAGTACAGTAAATTATAATCAACAATAATTTATTGTATATTTCAAAATAGCTAGAACAGAAGATTTGTAATGTCCCAAACACAAAAAAAGATAAATGTATGAGACAATGGAGATCCAAATTACCCTAATTCAATCATTACACATTCTATATGCATGTGTCAAAATATCATATGTACCCGAAAATATGTACAACTATTATTTATCAATTAAAGAAAAAGAGTAAGAAACAGGAAATCATTTGGTAAAGGTTAAGTAATCATGATATATATACTCTATGGAAAAGAAAAGTATGATAATTAATAGTAACTATAATAATAGTAGCTATAATTTATTATGAGCTACCATGTGTCAGGCACTAGGTTAAATATTACACATACATTTTTAAAAGCCCATTTAATCCACATACTAATTCTCTGCATAAGGCACTATAATTTCCAGTTTGCAAATGAGAAAATTGAGAATCAAAGATCATAAGTAACTTCCCAAAGTTAACCTAATAAGGAATTTTCAGAGCCAGGCTTCCAAAAAGGTATGTGACCCCTGAAAGCCTGTACTCTCACTCGCTAGAATAACCCCTTCCATTAGCTCATTGAACTCTCAAGAATTCTAGGGGAAGTTCCCTGGAGATGAAGTGATTACAGGTGAGAAAACTGAGGCTCAGCCAGATGTGGTTGCTCATGTCTGAATCCTGGCACTTTGGGAGGCCAGGGCAGGAGCATCACTCGAGGTCAGGAGTTCGAGACCAGCCTGGCCAACATGGCGAAACCCCATCTCTACTAAAGATACAAAAAATTAGGTGGGCGTGGTGGTGTGCACCTGTAATCTCAGCTACTCAGGAGACTGAGGCAGGAGAATCACTTGAACCTGGGAGGTGGAAGTTGCAGTGAGCCGAGAAGGCGTCACTGCACTCCAGCCTGGGTAACAGAGTGAGACCCTGTCTCAAAACAAAACAAAAAGATGAAACAAAACAAAAAGCCAGAGGCTCAGGAGATTCAATGACCTGTTCAGAAAAAGTATAAAGAACATATTGCAACGTGGAAAAATGTTTGCTTAATAATGTAAGGAGGAAAAAACGATTGTCTATAATTGTTTAAATGTGATGATCACAGCTATGTAAAAATAGAAATATCTCTGGGTGTGCTGACTGCCCATCCAGAGTATTCTAGGGCAGTCCTCAGTTTACAGTGTCAGACTGTCGTCAGTCCTATATCTGGTGCTATGCTCTGATTTCAGGGAACTTGGGGAAATATGGCTACTTTACTTAAAGATAAAGACTATATTGAATGGGAGGCTGAGGTGGGCGGATTACTTGAGGCCAGGAGTTCAAGGCCAGACTGGCCAACATGGCGAAACCCCGTTTCTACTAAAAATACAAACATTAGCTAGGCGTGGTGGCAGGTGCCTATAATCCCAGCTACTTGGGA
>NW_012103743.1:1432058-1434938 GCF_000951045.1 Mandrillus leucophaeus | reverse complement strand
CCTGCTATGAGCTTACAGGTTTTGTCCTGGAGCATTATGTGGTATCAGCAACCTGGAGTCACGGGACGGGTTCATGTTGAAGTTATATGGTATGAGTGGGCATCTCTCCAGCTTGGCAGGCATGAGTGTGTTCACTGCTAACAGAGTGACATATTTACCAGCTGCCCACAGTGGAACAAAGCGCATAGATGAATTTGGTGCAGGAACAGGCGGTTCTCTCCCTGGTTATGGCTGAGAGATCTGTGACAATGACTCAAGTCTCATCTTGCTCCTTGGAGCTCAAACAATGTCCCTTGAAGCCCTTCTTTGCTGGTTCCATTCACCTGTCTCTACTGGGCTTCAGGTCCTCTTCTTTTTTGGTAAACTGCCCCACATCAGCTCCCAGGCTGGCGGGGCTCGTGAGGTGACCCTCCCTTCACTTTCTTCTTCTCCTCCTTTCCTCTGATCTCCTATTGTTTTGAGAAAATCCTTCTTTCTCCTTTTTTGGCTTCCTCAATAGTATTCCCTTCTTTCTACCAGTTCCTTTGCTCTGTTATTCTTTAGCAGAAGACTTGATGATGTATTAAATCTAGAGTCTGGATCATCAGCAATTAAAACAAGCCAAAAAAGAAAAAAGATAATTTCCTTTTCCTTTAAGCAGTCAGGAGCTCTCAGCCTTCAAACTGCATGATACAGTTGGGGCAAAAATTGTGGCAGGTAGGCAAAGAAAGGGAAGCAACTACAAAACAGCTCAGCTTTGATCCTAACACAGTCTTAGCCTCCACAGCCTGCTACGTGCCTGACAGCAAGACTTGGCTTCCCATGAAACAAGATCACCTGCTCTAAATGCCTTTGGCTTTATACCATTTACAGAGTCTCTCAGTCTTGGGTTTCATTCTTATTTAAATCTAAGTTCTTTCTCTTCCCTTTTCTCTCTCTCAAGTTCCTGCTTCCTCAAACTCCTGTCTCTGGGGTCCACCACACAGGAGGAAAGAATTATTTAAAAGCAGAGCCTCTTTGCCTAAAGAGGTCACACTTCACTTTAGGATGGTTTTAACCTTTTTTTTCCAGACCAGGCTCTGGTCTTTGGCTTTGTGCAAACAAAAGACCTTTAGAAAGATTCTTCTCTCCCCTAAAAAAGCAATTTTCTCCCAAAGATGAATTCTTCTGCTAGCCCTTGTAGCAATGAGTAACATAGCAATATGTTTGTGTCTCCACCACATGTTTTACCTCTAATATTATTATTATTATTTTGAATAGCTGATACATATATCTAGTTTAAAATTCAAAAGCAACAAAAGGATATACACAGAAAAATCTCCTTTTGCCCCACCTGCCAGCTACCTAGTGTTCTCCCCAGGGGTGACCAGTGTTACCAGTTTCTTATATACCCTTACAAAGTATTTTACATAAGTACAAGCAAATAGATATATCTTCATATTTATTTATTTAGTTTTGAGGCAGGGTCTCGCTATGTCACCCAGGCTAGAGTACAGTGACACAACAGTCACTGCATCTTCAACTTCCAGGGCTCAAGTGATCCTTCCACCTAGTCCCTGGGTATCTGGGACTAGGCTTGCGCCACCGTGCCTGGCTAATTTTTGCATTTTTTATAGAGATGGGCTATCACTGTGTTTCCCAGGCTGGTCTCAAACTCCTGGCCTCAAGTGGTCCTCCCGCCTCAGTCTCCCAAAGTGCTGAGATTACGGGCATAAGCCACCATGTCTGGCTCATACAGCTATTCTTTCCTCTCTTTTTAATTTTTAACACACATACTGATATTCCATACACATAAAAATATAGATATAGCTTGGGAATGCTCCCATTTTACTACATAAAGATATCCCCATTCTTTGTTTATAATGAAATGGCATTCTACTATATATGCATGTATTATGATTTATTTAAATAAATATATGTATTTAAATAATCCTCTTTTGGTGAACCTTTAGGTGATTTCCATTATTTTGCTATTGCAAGGAATGCTTAATAACTTATAAATATGCCATTTTGCCCATTCGAGTACATCTGTAGGAAAAATTCCTGGGGGGGGGAGCTGCTGGATCATAGAGAATAGCTGTTCCAACTGCCCTTCTTCATCTTGCATCAATTTACACTCTTACTAGACATCAAGAAATTCTGTTTTCCCACACAGTGCTTTACATGATTTCTAGGGAAATCCTTCTGGGGTCATGAGGGAATTGTTTGGAGGGAGAAGACCTAGAGATACCTATGAGAGAGATGGTGAGCTCTAGGTAAAGTGAGGCTGTGGGAGATCTGCTCTCTTCAGGGGTCAAATAAGCCTTTTTAGAGGAAGATATTTTGAATTGGGTCTTAAGAAATCAAGAGCTCACTAAGCAAAAGCGGCAGGGGAAGGCCATGTGCCTGTGCTGGCTCTTCTTGGGAGTTTCATCTGTTTAAGCTGGAGAGTTTTTTTTTTTTTTTTTTGAGAAGAAAAACATTGTATGCCTGAGGACATACCTTGCAGAAATTACCTATAGGAGTAAGGAGCCAAAAGAAAATGTGATGTATATATGCATTTGGATATTATTTAGCCATTAAAAAGAATGAAATTTTGTCATTTGCAGCAACACAGACGGAACTGAAAGTCATTATGTTAAGTGAGATAAACCAGGCACAGAAAGACAAATATTGCATGTTCCCACTCATCTGTGAGAGTGAAAACCATGGGTCTCGTGGATGTAGAAAGTAGAATTGTGGCTGGGGAGGGTAAGGTGGAAGAGAGGATGAAGAGAAGTTGGTTGAAAGCTACAAAAATGCAGTCAGATAAAAGAAGTAAGTTCTAGGCTGGGCTTGGTGGCTTATGCCTGTAATTCCAGCACTTTGGGAGGCTGAGGCAGGTGGATCACCTGAGGTCAGGAGTTCAAGACCAGTCTGGCC
>NW_012103743.1:1427450-1429538 GCF_000951045.1 Mandrillus leucophaeus | reverse complement strand
CATTTATTCTACAAATGCTTATTCAGTGCCCACTATGTACCAGGCACTGTAAAAAGAAATGCCAGGAAGTCAGTCCCATGGAACTTAAGTGTTGATGGGGGTGTATAAAAAGAGATGTGGCCAAACCAGGAAGGGTCAGTTCATTTTACCCCAGGGATGAGGAATGGGGAAGGTAGCATTTGAGCTGGGCTTAAAAGGAGAAGTAGAATGTCGACAGTTGGAGTAGGTAGAAAAAGGGCGTTATATGTTCAGAAACCAGCGTGAGCTAAGGTATGGCGGAGTGATGGTTCAAGGACACTCTTGGGGAGCTGGGAGAAGACTCCTGTGGCCAGTGGTGGATTATGAGTTTGGGAAGGTGGACAGTGGCAGGAAATGAAGCTGGAAGGGCTCCTGGAGGCAAATTTCAAAAGATCTTGAATGCCACATATGACGGAGACATTTACTGTTCACCAAGTGAAACTACCTACTTTCCACATTTCCTAGTCTTTTTGCAGTTGGAGGAACCACATGACTAGTTTCACTGATGGGCTATAGGCAAAAGCCACATGTGTCAGTTCTGGGCTAAAGCATAAAAGAGTGAGTGTGAGCTCTCCCTTAGCTTTCCTGCCTTGCTGTAATGAACAAGGCAGCCACGTCTTCCAAGTGCAAGGTCAATATGGTGGCCCCTGCATCAGTCTGGGGTCCATGAGTGATTATGTGGAGCACATGCATTGGATATGCGTCATGAGCGAGAAATAAACTTTTGTTGTATTAAGACACTAGGATTTTGGGGGGCCACTTTGTTACTATAATATAACCTAACCTTTCCTCACTGGTACACCAGGGTAAGAAATTCAGAATTTGCCCTGGAGGTGGAGAGTAGCTTGTCTTAGCCAGTCTGGGGGCTAAAAGAAAGTACCATGAACTGGGTGGCTTATGAACAAAAGACATTTGTTTCTCACAGTTCTAGAGGCTGGAAGCCTAAGATCAGGGTGCCAGCATAGTTGGGTTCTGGTGATAGCCCTCTTCTGGGTTGCAGACTACCAGCTTCTCATTGTGCCTCACATGGTGGAAGGAGAGCTAGTTGGGTCTTCAGCCTCTTATAAGGGCACTAATCTCATTCATGAGGGTTCCACTGTCATAACTGATTACCTCCCAAAGGCCCCACTTCCAAATAGTGTCAGAATTGGGGTTAGAATATCAGCCTACAAATTTGGTGGGCATAAACTTTCAGTCTATTGCATAACCCTTGACAGGTTTTAAGCAGGTGAGTAACATTGTCAGATTTGCCAGACAACTGCCATCCAGATTGTCCCTATCCATTTGTAACAGTGGTGCCATTAACCATTGTCTCCTCTCAGGAGAGTTTGAGCTTATTCAGTTCAGCTCCCATTTTTCTTATTGTCTTTCCCTTACCAAGTACAGAGGCCCAGAGCTTTCTTGTCACCACTGCTCTGGGCCCAGAGCCCCATTCTCCTGCTATGAGCTTACAGGTTTTGTCCTGGAGCATTATGTGGTATCAGCAACCTGGAGTCACGGGACGGGTTCATGTTGAAGTTATATGGTATGAGTGGGCATCTCTCCAGCTTGGCAGGCATGAGTGTGTTCACTGCTAACAGAGTGACATATTTACCAGCTGCCCACAGTGGAACAAAGCGCATAGATGAATTTGGTGCAGGAACAGGCGGTTCTCTCCCTGGTTATGGCTGAGAGATCTGTGACAATGACTCAAGTCTCATCTTGCTCCTTGGAGCTCAAACAATGTCCCTTGAAGCCCTTCTTTGCTGGTTCCATTCACCTGTCTCTACTGGGCTTCAGGTCCTCTTCTTTTTTGGTAAACTGCCCCACATCAGCTCCCAGGCTGGCGGGGCTCGTGAGGTGACCCTCCCTTCACTTTCTTCTTCTCCTCCTTTCCTCTGATCTCCTATTGTTTTGAGAAAATCCTTCTTTCTCCTTTTTTTGGCTTCCTCAATAGTATTCCCTTCTTTCTACCAGTTCCTTTGCTCTGTTATTCTTTAGCAGAAGACTTGATGATGTATTAAATCTAGAGTCTGGATCATCAGCAATTAAAACAAGCCAAAAAAGAAAAAAGATAATTTCCTTTTCCTT
>NW_012103743.1:1383260-1423604 GCF_000951045.1 Mandrillus leucophaeus | reverse complement strand
GTGAGACTCTTTCTCAAAAAAAAAAAAAAAAAAAAGACCATATTGAAGATATTTAAGTAGTTACTGATTTTTTTTTTAATATGAAACTTGGAAAAACTAAGGGGTGATATCTGATACAAATCTAGAAGATTGCAGAAGCAGACATTTTGAGAAGGTATCTTAGCCTTCCTTACTAATTAATGTAAATTGATATCAACATCTTGCCTACTCATTAAAAGGCTACTCTAGTTATTGGATTTCTGTGGTGATTGTTTTTTAAAGGTTAGCCTTGACCGATTCTATTATAAGTTTTTTTTTTTTTTCCCAGCAGCATAAGTGAACAGAATCAAGAGCAGAGACTGATATTTATTTCTAATAGTAAAAATAAAAAATATCAATTGGTTGCTTCAGAAAGGTTAGTTGAAATTTCTTTATTTGATGATCTGTTCATCCTGCCTTCATGTTAGTTTATCTGTTTATTCATTTCATTCATCCATTCATTCATTCAACATTCACTAGTGCGAACCAAGTTCTGTGTTAGGCACTGGGAGCATAAAAGTGAACAAGACTTGGTCCCTGCCCATGAGAGAGTCACTGATAGAGCTAGAAACATAAACAGGTAAGTATAACACAGTGTGATTAGTGTCATTGCAATTTCATTCAATTCAGTGTGTGCTGAGGGTCTGATCTGTCCAGGGTGCTGTGCTGGGCATTTTCACAGGAAGCAGAGATTGAGATATCTGGCCCTGCCCTCAGGGAGCTCGAAGTCTAGTGTGGGAGACAGTAAACAACCCAGTAATGAAATTATTACAAATAACCATCAATTACAAGGGAATTAAGCAGAGTTCTGGGGTGGAGAATAACAAGACAGGGGAGCCTATTTCAGCAGAATGGTCCTGGAAGTACTATGATGGAGGCATGTGCAGGGAACTGTGGAACCACAGAGGGACTGCTAATGTAATACACCTTGGAGGAGACAGGGAAGGCTTTGCAAGGTGGGTCCTCTAAAACTGAGCCTGAAAATATAAAGGAGCGTTAAACAGAGGGAAAGTGTCAGGACAGGCAGTCCCAAGAAAGACAGCTGGGGTGCAAAAGGCTTGAAGGTTTTGGGGTGATACAAAGCTTGACCTGCCAGGAACCAGCAGGATTCTGTGGCATAGGGACATGGGGTTCAGGTGGGAAGGGGATGAGATGAGGCTGGAGGGATAAAGCAAGGCCAGATCATGTGTGGCCGCCAATGCCACGCTAAAGCAGCTCAGAGCTTGTCTGGATTAGTGATAAAACATAGAGCTTACCAGCCCGTGGCTGTTGGCACTGGGGATTCCCAGAGACTCTCATGGGTCTCATAAAGCCAGACTGCGTCAGCTCTATTAATATTTTATGCCATGATCAAGTAGTGTACTTTAAAAGAGAGCTCACAGTTTATTGCTGAAGATTTAACCGCTTTTCTTTTTCAGCTCTAGGAAAAAACAGGCTTGAAAGTTTTTCTGGGGTACTTCACCTTAAACTGTTTAAAGCCTCCTCCCCCATCCCTACAGGGGGACATGGAGGGCATCTGGAAACAAGAAAGAGGGACAGGTATAAAACAAATTTGATACAAGATTTCTAGCCAGCTAAGACTTTGGAGAATGGCTGTGTGAGAAGCTAAGCATGGGACTGGGCTAAGCAGAGAGGAAGCTGGACAACTCCCTGAGACCCCGGGGGGCTCACCTAGGGACCTGGATCTGCAGGGTCATCTGGCTGAGGTCAAGATCAAAGCAGCAAGACTGCGCCAGGGAGAAAACAAAACTCTAGACTGCCTGCATGGTATGATGGGCTGAACCCCTTCTCTCTGAGACTGCCTCAGCCTCAGAATTTGGGGAGCATTCAGGAGGAGAGGAAATCTCCATCGGGGAAACGTGCTTCTTGCTCTTTAGGTATTGGTTTCTCGAGTTGGAGGTTTTGGTTTGAGAAAAAATGAAATGAAGTGATTGCATTTGCACTGTGCATTTTTGAAGACCTTCTTACAAATTCCAGATGTAAAGTAAGACAACCTAGAGTGACTTGACCTAAGAGCTAACGTTTTGAAAGGCAATTGAATGGATCTTATGAGACAAGTGCTGTCTGGTTCTCCCTGGGATAGGGAACCTGTGCTGGGGCTAGTGCAGCACAACCAGGGGCTGGAAAAGCTCCTGGTTTTATGAGCCAAGTATAATCTCTCTTGGAGGTAATTTGTTCTATTGTCACAGTTTGCAGATGACACAATGGAGACTCAGAGGAGTGGATGACTTGCCCGGGGTCATTTGCGACATAGAGGAGACACAAGGTGGTACTTGGATGTTCTACTTCCCTGAGCAAAGCTATTAGAACTTCACAGTGAAGTCTGCTACTGCTGGTAACAGTGATGAGAGAGGAGAAAAAGCTGCAAAAAGAAACAGAGAAGCGCAAAAGAACAGGAAGAAGGGAAAGTAGGAAGGAGAAAGTGGAAGGGGAGGAGGAAAAAGGAGGGAGATCAACTTTGGACTAAAACTTTAATCCAATCATCAGCTTTTTTGTTTGTTCGTTTTAAGTTTCTCTAAATTCCTAAGAAGGTAATGCATTGCTGGTCCGATTGTGTTTCAACTCCAAGAAACAGCACAACATTTGAAAAGCCCATTGTTCGGTGTTGTGATAATATAACTCTCTGTAAATGGTGCAGTCCACTGTACAAAGTACTGCCCCCTCCCACCCTACTGGTGACCTGCGGGGACAGCTGAATGCCTTCTGGTCCGCTGAGCCCAGAAGAGTGGGGCTGGGCTTTCAGAAACAGCTGGGCTGATTCATCTAGAACAAAAGCCAGCTCTTCCTGCTAAATCCCTGGCAGGCATGGGCTATTAGGGCTGTGGGCCCCTGTGCCCCTCCACAGGAAACGTCTTGATTTAGCTCCAACAGTGTCAGTCTCCTGTGTGAGCCTGTGACAGCTTCCTCCTGCCCACTGCCTTCAGCCCGGCATGCTCCCAGCCCCACATGAAAGCCAGTGGCTTTGGAGCAAAACCCTGGGTTCCAGTCCCAGCTCTGTCATTTCCTAGTTGTGAAATGTAAATAAGAGATTTCACTTTGCTGTGCCTCAGTTTCTCGATCTATGAACTGGGAGTGAGAATAGTTCCCATCTGAGAAATTTGTTGTCAGCTCTGGAGGAGATAATGCCCAGAGCAGGCACCCGTGAATATGGTTTCCTCCCATTTCATGTAAGTCTCATCCATCTTGCCATCAGGCTTGGTCTTCCATAACTCAGTGGATGTACCCTGTGTCCCTGACACATTGGCTCAAGCTCATTCACCTTAAACACCTCCACGCCCGTACCTCGGGGGTTCCCATAATGACACCAGCCACTGTTGACAGAGCCCTTTATATGCCTCAGGCCTTGACATAGAGAATTCATTTAATTTCCCCATAATTCTTTGAGTGGATACTATTATCAGAGGAAGAAAAAAGACTCCGAGAGGTTGAGTAACTCAGGGTCCTGTCCTCCAAGGCCTCTGAGTACAAAAATAGCACCATCTCCAAGATTTTTTTGGTGTGGGTGTGTTTAAGGAATTTTATGAATTACTTTTTGTTTCTAAAGCGTAGCAGTTCACAACCTTTCTGAAAGTAGTTCCACATTTCTTGAACAGCTCCAAATACCTTCCATACAAAGAAACAATGAGTTGTAGTCAACCATTATATGAAGTGTACAGAGAGGGGCCTAACATCAGACCCTAACGTTGTCAAGATGAAATTAAATAATTCTTGATCCTGGGTAGGAAGCGTGGAAAAGACCTTACCTTTCCCTTGGCCTTCTTTCACTCTGACTGTAGAAAGAATCTGGGCTTTGGAGACAGACCTGGATTCAAATCCCAGCTCTAACACTCACCTAGCTGTGAAAGCTTAAGCAGATTACTTATCCTTTTTGAGCCTATTTATTTTATTTGTAACATTGGAGATAAGAATATCTAACTTAGAGGGTAATTGTCAGGCTTAATTGAAATAATAAAGTGACCAGCATAGAGTAAGTATACAGAATGTGGTAGTTATAATTATGCTTTTAGTTGTTATTATGCATGCCACTCTCATAGGGCCAGCTCTGTTAAGCTGTGGAGGAAGAACCTCTGGGCAGTTTTGCTCTGTCCTGAAAAATCTAACCTGGGAGGCTGGCTAGCTGGGAAATCCTCTGCTGTGTAACAGTGAAGTCACTGATGCTTATGCTGTTTAGCATCTTACTGGCATTTATTGGACATAATTACAGAATCAGAGCTGCTAGGAATCCAAGTCTTAGGGCTGAGCTGGCAGTGCTTGTATGGAACACATAGTTTTAAGTTCTCATTAAAATAGTGGGACAAACACATTCCTGCCTGGGGCATTCAGAACATGTCTAGATTAATGGCTCTTGAAATTCAAAGAGCAACCCTCTCTTGAGTCCTCCTGAAGTGTCCCCAGTCACTCTATCTGACCAAACTCATCTCTGCTCACTTTCCTCATTCACCAATTCATTCATCCAATAAAAACGTGCTAAATATCTGCTCTGTGCCAAGCACTATTTGACACTAGGATGATGTCGGAAAACCAAGCAAACACATTTTCTCCTTCCACTGAGCTGCCAGTCTAATGAGATATACACGTAAATGGACAATCTGAATGCAGTAAGTCGAATGGGGGAAGCCCAGGGTTTTGAGCAGTGGTGTGCTGCTAAATGTTGAACAACAGGCTCTTGTGGGGAGGGAGAAGGAAGACCCTGATTTATAGCCTTTCCTGATCTCCGTGGTGTAAATACTCCCACCGTGGGGACTGGGCTACCAGCATGATGTCACTGAATGTGGAGTTGAGAACAGATATGCAATTGCACACAATTATATAGTATTTCTACCATATAGATAAATGGCGAAAATAATCTTAAGAGCACAGATAATAGTGAAATACAATAAAATAATTATGAAGTACTAAGTTTTGAGAATTTATTACCTCTATTTATGTATTAGTCATTTTCACACTGGTATGAAGACATACCTGAGACTGGGTAATTTATAAAGGAAAGAGGTTTAATTGACTCACAGTCCTACATGGCTGGGAGGCCTCAGGAAACTTACAGTCATGGTGGAAAGGGAAGCAGGCAAGTCTTACGTGGTGGCAGGAGAGAGAGTGTGTGAAGGAGGAACTGTCAAGCTCCTAAAAGAATCAGGTCTCGGCCGGGCAAGGTGGCTAACGCCTGTAATCCCAGCACTTTGGGAGGCCGAGGCAGATAAATCACCTGAGCTCCGGAGTTCGAGACCAGCCTGACCAACATGGAGAAACTCCGTCTCTACTAAAAATACGAAATTAGCCAGGTGTGGTTGTGGGTGCCTGTAATCCCAGTTACTCAGGAGGCTGAGGCAGGAGAATAGCTTGAACCCCAGAGGCGGAGGTTGCGGTGAACCGAGATTGTGCCATTGCACTCCAGCCTGGGAATAAGAGGTAAATTCCGTCTAAAAAAAAAAAAAAAAAAAAAAATCAGGTCTCCCACCGTCATGAGAACGGCACGGGGGAAACTGCCCCCATGATCCAATCACCTCCCTTCCACCAGGTCCCTTCCTTGACACATGGGAATTATGGGGATTTCAATTCAACATGAGATTTGGGTGGGGACACACCGCCAGACCATATCAATTTAAAATTTACTTAATTATAAGTTTATGTAGATTGTTATCGAAAGCTGTGCTTAATACAGCCTTAATACAGCTGGCTGTAAGAATTCATGGAAATGTGGCCAGGTGTGATGGCTCACTCCTATAATCCCAGCACTTTCGAAGGCTGAGGTGGGGGGGTCTCTTGAGTCCAAAAGTTTAAGACCAGCCTGGTAACATAGAGAGACTTAAAATCTACAAATAATATAAAAATTAGCCAGACCTGGTGGGATGTGCCTGTGGTCCCAGCTACTTGGGAGGCTGAGGCAGGAGGACTGCTTGAGCCCAGAGGTCAAGGCTGCAGGAAGCCATGTTTGTGCCACTGACTCCAGCCTGGGTAACAGTG
The DNA here is from genome assembly GCF_000951045.1 of Mandrillus leucophaeus. Classification (NCBI taxonomy): domain Eukaryota; kingdom Metazoa; phylum Chordata; class Mammalia; order Primates; family Cercopithecidae; genus Mandrillus; species Mandrillus leucophaeus. The sequence continues at coordinate 1,417,625 of NW_012103743.1, read as the reverse complement.
AAATTTCTCCTGTCTCAAAAAACCCCACAAAAGTTCATGGAAATTGAGCAATCAGTTCTTAAGAACATAATACTAAACACACTAAATCAGTTCTTAAGAACCTAACACTAGCACAACACTAAAGGGGACCAAGGCTGGAGAAAATAAGACTCCTTTCCTTCTTCCATCTTTGTCTTTCTCTGACCTCCACACCTTTGCTTATTCTGTGCTCTTAGCAGAAGATGCTGTTCCCTTCCTCACTTCCACTCTTATTCTTTCCATCCTTTCAAGGCTGACTGAGTCCAAACCGTTGTCTCTGCTAGGCTTCCCCTCCCCTTTTCTCTGGGAAGTGCACCCCCTCCACCCACAGGTTGCAGTGGGAGCAGCCAGCCAGGTTTGTGCAGTGGGACCCTGCCACTCGGGCCAGAGTTAATTAGATAAAGGGTAGGTATCTGATCCAACTTAGAATGTGGACCACAAACAAGGATTCCAGCTTGCTGCTGGTAAAAGCCATTTTCTGGAAAGCAGAAATGCTTGTGTGATGCGAGCAGACAGGCAGAGATGAAAGATGGAGGACAGAGTACTTTCTGGGTTCCCTTTAGTACCCAGGTCCTGCCTGTGGTCTGGTCCTGAGGCCCAGCTGCATTCCTGCCCTAGTGTTCCATGGGATATTTCAGGATCTCCTGAGAATGCTCTCTCAAGTAATCCCTTGTACGAAATCCCCGTCTCATCCTCTGCTTCTAGGGACCTACTACAAGGCGTTCGATGCTCCACAAATACTTGTGCTGATAACTTCTTCTGAAGCCAGCTCCAGGACAGGTCTGTAATCAGAAGAGCACCTGAACCCTGAAGCCTCCCAGGCTGGCCAGCCCAGGCATCTCCTCTGTGAGTTTCTCCACAGCCTTCTAGTCATTCAACGAGTCTCACTGGCTTTCTCTGTGAATACGATGAAAGATGGCCACTTCAAAATGGCGGCCTTGGCCTTCAGAGATCATCAGTCCTCACAGGCCCAGTTAATTAACCATGATTGTCATGTCTCAACTTCCAGTTCCAAATTCTAATAGTCCAGCTTTGTCGTGCCGTCCACTCCTCATGCTGTCAACTGTGTTGCGGGGGAAGGTTACGGTACAAACCTGGGTGCAAGTGAGGGCCATCTGTTGGTTGGGAAGAGGCGTTCTCAGAGGAGGGAGCAGGCACCCCCAAATTGTCTAATGCTTGGCCTGTGTGTGGCCTTCATTTCTCCCCAGCCTCACTCTGGGAAGGAGATGGTCTTCTGGCAAAAGAAGATACCAAAGTTCTTCCATCAGAGGAGATCCTTATCAGCAAGACATTCACTCTGAGGTGAGGATCCAGGACAAACAGGCCTTACCGGTGCCTAGATCCAATGGGGGGAGTAGTACAAAGAGGTATCTGGAAAGGAATGAAGACAGGATACCAAGAAGACTCCTAGGCATCCATGAAAGGCAGACATGGGCCAGGCGCGGTGGCTCTCGCCTGTAATCCTAGCACTTTGGGAGGCCGAGGCGGGCAGATCATGAGGTCAGGAGATCGAGACCATCCTGGCTAACACGGTGAAACCCTGTCTCTACTAAAAATACAAAAAAATTATCCGGGCGTGGTGGCGGGCGCCTGTAGTCCCAGCTACTCAGGAGGCTGAGGCAGGAGAATGGCGTGAACCCAGGAGGGGGAGCTTGCAGTGAGCCGAGATTGCGCCACTGCACTCCAGCCTGGGCAACAGAGCGAGACTCTGTCTCAAAAAAAAACCAAAAACCAAAAAACAAACAAACAAACAAACAAAAATAAATAAATAAAATAAAATAAAATAAAGGCAGACTTGATATAGCCTGCCAGCTATAAAATACACATGTTGAGGCATAAAGCAAAGCACCAGGAGATTTCTAGAAGTGTTCCTAGAGGGCACTCCTGTGTAAGTATTGGTTATCATCATCACAATCATCATCAATCAATCATCATCATCATTATCTTCATTATCATTTTTAATGATTCCTGGTGATACCCTGTTCCCATGTTCCTCTCCAGCCACCAAATAGAGCAATTACAGGGTTATGGGTAGGCATCTGATCAAACTTAGAATGTGGAACCTTAGATCCACTTTAGAATGTGAACCCTTCTGCTTTCTTGGCCTCAGTTTCCCCATCTCTGACGGGAGGAGTTGGACCAGATGTTCTCCAATGTTTCCTCCATTGTGATGTGGAATTCTCCAGTTCTATGGGGACACGGATTCAGAGTTCCACCTCCCTTTGTCTGAGAGCAGTTGCTGGGGCTGGAAATGATATGTTAGATAATTCCAGGGCATGTGTATGCCGGGGCTTGTAATCAAAGAGTCCAGAGTCAAATAAGCCTGTGTTTTTGCTTTTCTCCCCAGCAGCCTTGCACTGGGCCCCAGGCAGCCTCTGGAGACAGCAGAGTGTAGCAGAGATGGTGTGAGCCTCCCTGGGGGGTGGATACCTTGCTTCTATTCTCAGAGAAAGCGGAACTCGGCAGAATTTCCCAAGCCAAGAAAGTGTGACATAAGACATTGAGCAAAGAAGGGAGGGCCAACGACTCAGGCATAGAACAGCAGAATGCGCAGTATCAGTAGTGTGACCTCCAGAGAGTACTTAACCCTTTCTGTGGGCTTGACCTGCTCATCTGAAAAATACACATGGCAATGCCTCCCTTGGAAGGTCAGGTAGGGAGGTGAGACTGAAAGTCGGTAATATGTGGGAAGCCCAGAGCATGGCATGAGGCATTCAAGAAATGGTTCTTGTATTTACTGGTGCTGAACAAAGAAAGAGTGGCAGGAGGAAGAGCCAGGGCGAGACTCCCTGGGTCCTGTGGCTTCCCTGGCTGCTATTCAATGGAAAAACCAGGGAGTGAGCGCTGTGCTCTTGGCTTCTGTGCTAAACAACAGCCTTTTCTGCTCTGATCCCCAGCACCTGGCAATTACAGACTGTAGTACATTTCATCTTGTGTTAAGATGGAGCTTTACCCTGGCTGAACATGAGGCTGCTGCCAGCACCCAGGCTGGGAATGGACATCTCTGTCATGTGGTGCAGTCTCCTGTTGATTGTGTGAATCCTTCCAAATTGGAGTCAGGCGGCAACTCCAAGAGCCCTGGGAACCCACGTGTGCACCAGGACTGTTGGGAGGCCCTCCTATGCCTTGCCACATTATAAACGGCTATCGTCTCAAATGCATATGAGATGCTGTTGAGATCAACAAAGTTTTACATTTGTTTAAAAGTGACCTTGAACTCATCTTTCTGCCCAATGTGGATTTCCTCAATCTCCTCAAACAATATCTGCTATGACACGAATAAGAACATCCGTTTATGCAGAAGCCACAGTGCCTTGTCATTGTGCTGAGGGTCTTTTTCTCACTGAGTCTTCTCAACCGCCCCATGAAGAGGCAATCCAGGATGCCCATTTGACAAACGAGGAAACGGAGACTTAGGTATGTGAGCTCGCTTGCCCAAAGTTACAGGACTAGTTGATGTCTGGGGTTCCAAACCAGGCCCTTCTGACTCCACGGCGCCTGCTTAATGGTCCACTTTAAGGACCAGGGATGCACTTGGCATTTTCGTTACTTCATTCGGAATGAGCTGGGAATCGCTCTTCCTCTTTATTCCCTTCCGTGGGAAGGAATCTCCCCTGCTTTGCGTGCAGCCTATGTCACTCTCCAAGGGCTTTGCCTCCTGAAGTCCGTCCTCTCCGGGGCTGAAATCGGCCTCCGCTGGTGCTAGTTGAGCATTGCTCGCCTGCCCGAGTGACCTTGAACTCATCTTTCTGCCCAATGTGGATTTCCTCAATCTCCTCAAACAATATCTGCTATGACACGAATAAGAACATCCGTTTATGCAGAAGCCACAGTGCCTTGTCATTGTGCTGAGGGTCTTTTTCTCACTGAGTCTTCTCAACCGCCCCATGAAGAGGCAATCCAGGATGCCCATTTGACAAACGAGGAAACGGAGACTTAGGTATGTGAGCTCGCTTGCCCAAAGTTACAGGACTAGTTGATGTCTGGGGTTCCAAACCAGGCCCTTCTGACTCCACGGCGCCTGCTTAATGGTCCACTTTAAGGACCAGGGATGCACCTGTCTCTTATACACATCTAGATGTGTATAAGAGAGCACAGCTGGACCCAGCAGCCGCCGTCTCCAGCGCCGCAGCAGCAGGTAGGGGAGGCGCGGAGCCCCGGCCCCGGACATCTGGGGGTCCCGGGCTGATTTGAGCCCTTACTCTCCCTTCCTTCCCGGTCCTGTCTCGCCCGCGCCTGGAGCTCGGCCCTGCCGCGGGGGCATCGCTGGAAAAGGGCTTCCGCGCCCACTTTTCCCGTCTTCCAGGGGACCAAAGAGTGTGGATGGGAGCAGGGGGATGGGGAGACGCTGGAGCAGGAGAGGAGAGGGGCCAGGCCTCCACCCCGTGATTCCACTGTGCTGCTAGCACCTGAGCTAATAACCTCGACCCCGCCCCCGGGATGGGGGAACTCGCCCGGGGTCACTCCCGCGCTTGGGGTGTCTGAGCCGGGCATGCAGGGGGCCACCAGCTACGGTCTGGGCGGTGACTCCGCTGGGGAGTCCACTCAGAGGACCCTTGCCTCCTGGACGATACCTGTGCTTGCTTTCCTCTCCGACTTCTTCCTCTTTCTGAGGACTGTTAGAAAGTTCTTCCTTGTTACCATCTGAAATCTTCGGGCGCCTGCTACCTGTAGCTGCTGGCTCCTCCCCGGCCCTGCAGTGTTCCCTTCCCTGACTCACACGGAAGCTTCTTTCGGAGTTGAAGACAGTGATTGGAACCCCTTCTCCCTGATCCCCCATGTCTTCTGGGATCCAGCCCCCCAAAACCTAAATAACAGCAACTTCCCTCTGGTCCAGTGCAGGTTGGCTGGTCTGCGCAGTGCCCGGGGAGAAGAGCCAGTCCTCGGAAGACTGGGGGCTGGGGGTGTGGGCGAGCAGGTGACATTGGCTTTCTTCCTAGCTCCTTCTCTGCCCAGACATCTGCCGCTTTATCCTGTCCTCACACCCTCCTCAGAGCATGGAAGGGGCTTTTAAAACACCCAGAACTCATTCTAGGTTGTCCTGAGGGTAATTGGACTTTGTGGAAGGCGGGGCTTCTGGGGAGGTGCCTCTCGTTTTTGTTTGGCCTTTGGGGACTTTTCAAAGACTTAATCCTGTGTGTCCTGTTCTCCCAGGACCACATTTCTGACCAGGGCCCCAGAACCTCTCACCGCTCTGCCCTTTACAGCAACCATAGCTTGCTAGAATCTTACCCCATCCCCATTTCACAGTTAAGAAAAGTCAAGGACCCAGAGAGTTTATGATGGGCTAGTTGACACAGTGAGGCAGATTAGGGCTGGGACCCAATTCCAGTCTGCTCTTTGTGGATTCCTTGCTGGGAGGGACTTTAGCCTCCTTCTTGGGTGTTCCGTTCACTAAAGGGACAAGCATTCCCCACCGCGCCCCCCCGCCCCCCGCGTACATACACACTTGGGGATGCTGGTTGGTGTTTCCTGGGGCTGTTAAGGGAGAGAGGCTTGGAAACAGAGGAGCAAGGATGGGGGTGGGAACGGTCGGCTTTCAACTCCTTTGAAACTCCATTTTTCTTTCTGGGGCCTTGCTATTTAGACATGCCAGGGAAATTGTAAACAGCCAGGGGAGCTTGGGTTGGCATTCGGTGAGTTACACAGCAGCAAAGAAGGTTTCTGTGTGAATCAGGGAAGGAAAGTTTACTCCAGAATTTTCCATAGTCCTTTTATTAGGGACTAACATGAGCCTGGAAACAGGCTGCTCCCAGGAGGGGTGGCTGCAGAGTTTGCCCTGCATGGCATTTCCTTCCACCCCTCCTCCCTCCTTTCAGCCCTTCTCTGGACCTGTGTTCTGTGCTTTGCCCTGCGAGGGGCCCAACAGCCTCGGAAGAGGACAGAGCTCTCTGTCCTCAAGATGCTTGTCATCTATAGTGGTTGACACTGTCGTGCCATATTAAGAGTGACTTCAGCCTGCAGGCGGAGTGACTAATTTTGTCTGAGTGAGCCAGACCTCAGAATGAGTAATCATTTACCAGGAGAAACAGGAGTTGGAGGAAAAGACATTCTGAGAAGCAGGAACCACTTGTGCAAAGGCACTGAGGTTTTCTGAGCCATCCAAGTGGCTAGAGTGGAGGATGGGAGAAGGGCGGGGTGGTAGGAGTTGAGACTTTAAATGAAAATGGAACTAGATTATAAGCTAAAGGTTTGGACTTCATCCTGAAGGCAATGAAGAACTGAGAAAGGGTTTTGACAGAGCAGTGGTTTTTAAAAACTCATTATTCTGAATGGCCGATGTAGAGGATGCATTGGACCAGGCTGATCTGGAGGCAGGAAGGCCCTGAGGAGGCTGTTGCATGATTCAAGTGAAGTAGAATGCAGGTCTGAACTAGAGCAGTGGCCACTGGGATGGGTCAGAGCAGCAGATTCTGGTAGCCCAGCTGAAGGTCTCAGAACCTGCTATAAATTTCATCTAAAAGCAGACAACAGGCTATACCTACTGGAGAAGGCTGCTAAGGTATTCAGCATTGTAATTTTTTTTCTTTTTCATGAGTTTTAAAACAAACAAAAAATATTGTTAAAGATTCAAACATAAATCTTTATCCCTCCAAGCCCTCCTCTTTCCTCAGAGGTCGCCACTGTTAACAGTGGTGTGTGTGCGCTTCTGCCAAACACGTTGGTTGGATGCCTTCACTCTTAGCCATCCAGTGACAGTGGGCCACTTTCCCCTACTCCATGTGAATAGTTTGGGTCATTTATGACGTGGGTCATAGAGATGATTTCTGCTTGGTCTATGGTACTTTGCTGAGACATTGATCTCTGGTTTTCTTTAATTAAACTTTTACATCCTATGTCTGCGGTCTCTGAGTGTATATATTTGCTTATCAGAGACCACAGGTGTGAGAGAAGTTAGAAGCACTGACTTGGAAATGGACCCCCAGTCTTGGTTCTTCGGGTGATCTTGGGCAAATCCTATCTCTCTGAGCCTCAGTTTCCTCATCTGTAGAATGGAGAGATGTTGGTTTGCATGATAATAATAAAAAACTATCTTTTAACTGGGCATGGTAACTCACACCTGTAATTCCAATACTTTGGAAGGCTGATTTGGGTGGATGGCTTAAGCCAGGAGTTTGAGACCAGCCTGGGCAACATGGTGAAACCTCATCTCTACTAAAATTACAAAAATTAGCCAGACGTGATGGGATGGGCCTGTAATCCTAGCTATTTGGGAGGCTGAGGTATGAGAATTGCTTAAACCCTGGAGGCAGAGGTTACAGTGAGCTGAAATCACGCCACTGCACTCCAGCCTGGGTGACAGAGCAAGACTGTCTCAAAACAAACAAAGAAAAGAGGGGGAAAAAAGCTATTTTTTAAATATACCAAGCACTGGAACATTTATTACTTTATTGATTCCTTGCAATTCCTCTGAGGTAGATACTAGTATCCTCTTTTACAGGTGAGGAAACTGAGTCTTAGGCTGAATAACATGCCCCGGGTTGTGTGGCTATTGGGTGATGGTGCAAGGATTCCAGAGGTCTGACGACAGAGCCATAGCTCTTAATGACGGCACTAAACATTCTCTTGAAAATTCTTTCTAGTCCTGGCTTTAGGAGAACTGGTAAGGGAGTTTGTTATGCTGTTATGAGGGGTGGGAGTCGGTATGCAGAGCTTGGAGAGCTCAGCCCTGCAGCAGAGAGGCCTGGAGGGGCCTCCCAGGGCTGTTTGTAAACTCGTACTTTCCTGTGCCATCCACAGGACCCTCGAATGTAGGTCAGTCTCCCCTCCATTGCAGGGAATCAAGGCTCCAAGAGGACACAGGACTTGCCCAGCAAGGTCATGTGGTGAGGTGAGAGCCCAGCCAGGACTGGTCCCCCCTTTTCATCAGTCGAGCCCATGTTCTGGAAATGTATCTGGCAAAGCAAGGAAACATGGGCACCCTCCTGCTCCTTGGTTATTCCCTGAGAAAATGCCAGCAGAAGCAGAGAAAAGCACGTCCCAGGGGTTATGCATTTTTGGGAGGAAGGGAAAAAAGGAGACCAGTGTTTAGGCAGCCGGGGGATGTTAAGTAAAAATATCTCCTCGCTTTCAACTGAGTGAGCGTGTGTCATATTTCAGCCTGATGTGGTTTGTGAAGCTGGAGACCACAGGCAGGCTCAGTTCCTGCTGCTGGCCAGCTTCCCCTCCCCTGTCTCCCTCCCCTGCCGTATGCCTGCTCTCCTCTGCCCTGCCTGGGACCACATCAGCAATTTAAGAATAGGGCAGAGAAAAGCAGTGGGTGTTGTGGGCAGGGGTGGGCAGCTGAAGGCCTGGACTTGGGTCCTGGCTTTGCCAGTGACAAAGTGCTGGGTGACTTGGGCTAATGTATGCCTTTCTCTGGGCCCCAGTGTCCATTCTGCACTGTGGGGTGGACAGCATAATGTCAGCCTTCCCAGCTCCGATGGCCTCTGAGTTGGAGGGCTTTGTGCTTCCCACATGAACTTGGGTCCAGCATGTCTGAGACACAAAGTGAGCCTGCAGTGGTGCAGCTGGTGATTCAGCTACTGTTCTTGAATTTAATGTTTTCAGACTGAATTGATTGCCCCATTTTGCAGATAAGAAAGTCGAGGTCTAGGATTCTGTTTATGTATCCCATTCCCTGCTCTACAAGCAACAATAATAATGGCCACCATATGTAACACACTTACTATGTATGTTCACCTTTTGCTTTCACTGTCTTTTTTAATCTTTTAACAGATCTACGAGGGAGAGATATTGACTCCATTTTACAGATGAGGAAACTGAGGCTCAGAACAGTAAAAGGACTCACATTCTCTTCTTTGAGTCTCACAGTAGTCCTGGGGTTGTCATTATGTGACCCATTTTACCAGTGAGGAAACTCAGGCCTGGAGACGAGAGCATCCTTGCCCAGGGGTCCCCAGGGGCCACACATGGCCTGTCAGGTTCCTTCCCAGGCCCTCCTGCTCCTCCCTCGTCCCTTGCTTGCTCTGCCTCACAGGGTGCCTCTTCACCTCTTGCATGCAGTGCTTGGGTTAAGGGATGAGAACAGTTTTCTTCCTGGGCTATAAAGTATCCTTGAAATCGGCTCTTCCCAAGAGTGATCCAGAAAGGCTTTAAGCTGTGGAGCCTCACAGGGAACTCCAGAGAAGGGTCACACCAGTGGGAATGGATTCGTTTTATTCTGCTGAGCTGGCTAAGCGAACAGTCCTGTTACTTTCCAACCTCAATAAGAATATCATCGGGGCCAGACTTATTTGCCAAGCAAAGTATATATATTTGACATATGTGAGCCTTCAGGGTGGGGCTTGGCCCTTAATTTTCCTATTACAGAGGCTGTGGCTGGGCTGGGTTTTGGTGGATACTAAGTAAATACTAGTTAACTTTGTGGGTGTGTGTTGATGGTGTGGGTGGCATAGGTACTTTTTTCTCCCTACCTCCAAGGACCTTCACCGCCCCCCCTTATTATTTCTATTACACTTGTGATAGAAAATTTAGAAAATAAAAAAGTATATATAAAAAAAGAAGTGTTCATAACTAACCAGAGAAAACCACTGCCAACATCTGGGTGTCCTTCCTTCCTGATATTTTCAGTGCATTTTCTTTTTTACCCCCACACAGTTGTGGTTATCATGTATTTATAATTTTCTGTTCTGACTTTGTTTTTTCTCAACATTATATCATAAATATTTTTCTCATGTTATTAAGGATTCTTTTTAAATTTAATTTTTAAAAGTTTTAAAAGCATACTATACCTAAGTAGATAAATGTTTATTCTAATTTAAATCTTTTATTCCAATAGTGCAGGGGATTAAAAAATGAAATAATGCTTTTTATTTATTAACAAAAAGGCTCAGAGAGACAGAATTTGCCCAAGATCACCCCAAAGAACCAAGACTGGGGCTCCCCAGGGCTGTAGTTTGCTTCCATAGATACAGAGAAAATAATGTTTATAATCTCAAGTATGAAAACTTCTGGTGAAAAGGTTTATCAAATGCTAGCTGTATTTCTCCCCCTTCCACGGCTTTCTACTGAGTCTCTCTCTCCTAGAGGACCCTACTTTGCTTCACAATTAAGCAGCGAAGTATTTCAAGGGCTGTTCACATTCTAGAAACTCATAGCTGCGGATGAAATAGACAGATAAGTCCGATATCAAAGATAAGACATTAAAAGATCTGGACTGTAGGCTGGACCGTGTTACTGTCACTGGCTCTTTAGCCCTGAAACAAGGGACTTGCCTCCTACTTTTTTTTGTTATAGTGGAAATAAATGCCCACCTGAGTTTTCGTCACTTACTATTATTCTATCTTTGGTATGCATATACCATGTTCCTTTAACGATCCTCAATTATGAAACATTTAGGCAGTTTATAAACAATACTGCAGTGAACAACCTAGTGCATAATTTTTGTGTGTGTTCTTCTTTTATTATTTCCTAGAAGAGAGCCCTAGAAATGGAGTTCCTGAGTCAAAATGACACATTTTATAGCTTTTTCTTGTTAAAAAAAATTCAGTGATACTTGTTAAAACACAGTAAGGAAGTCTTTATTCAGGACCATCGCCTTGGGTATAGGGACCACTGCAACAGGGTCCTACAGTGAGGGAGAGAGTTTGGACTCAACTCCTAATACAGCAGGGGCGCGTGGGAATTGCTGGCTGCGGAGCAGGGTAGGGGTCAGCAGGTGGAAAATTACTAAGAGGAAGCTCAGGAATAAGGGGTATTCTTGCTAAACCGACCTAACAAAAGTATTGATGAAGACAAACCAGGGTGATTCAAACATCACCGGGAGCATGGTGGAGGATGAGGAGCCCGATCAGATATCAAGGAAGAGGGGTTCTGGCTAAACAGACTTAGCAGGGTTCTTTTGCTAAAACTCGATTTTACAAGGAAGTGCACAGGTGGGCCGAGGAGAAGGTTCAGAAGCCTGGCTAAAGTTTGGCCAAGCGAAGAATCTGTGTCATGCTAAATTTCTACTCATAAGGGTTACAGTAGTCCTTATTCCTACCAGCCAACCGTGAGAGTGGCAGCATTCTTTAGGAGCATCTGAAGCTGGTTATAAAAAGCTCAGCTGTCTTGTTATAGAGTACAGCGACCATTTTCCTGAAACGTTACATTTCATTCATTCATTTGGCAAATACACTTGAACAATTCAGCAGCAATAAAGCATAACAAGTTAGGTTGCCAGGCCAAAGAAGCGGAGAGAACTTGGTTCTCCTTCTGGTTTATGTTTTGCACTTGCCATAAGACCTTGAGGACATCACCTCACTGAGTTTCATTTTTCTCAACTATACAGTTAGAGCTTCAATACTCACTTCACAGAATTCTACAAAGTATCTAACACGATGCTTGGCCAGTGCAATCATATGGATGCTGGGAATTTGTATTATCTCATCTGACTCCAAAGAGCCCTGGGAAGGAAGCAGGTAGGGACAGATCCTTCCCATTTCATGGACTCAGAAAAGAAATGGCCATATTTCTTGGCGTCCTAAGCTTCAGTTCAGGAAGTGGTCGTCCAGCAGAACTGTGTTGTTTAGAACGGAGGTAAAATGGGCTTTTGTGGGCTGGCCTGTACCCATCCCCCTTCCATCTCCCCTCCCACCACAGTACCTGTTTCTTTTGGAAGGCAAGTTCCCAGTTCCAGTGGCAGCCAGAATTCTTTCTATGCTCTTTTAGAAGGTGAGAGATGCCTGCCTAGCCTGTTCAGTGGTCTTTAAAAAAAAGACCATAAAATTCATAGTTGCTTAAACATAGTTTTCATAGATTTAAATTGCATTTTAAATGCACTAAGGCTTCATCTCTGAGCTTTTCAGAAATGTGGGATTTCAGGCTCCACCTTTAGGGTTGCCTTATTTAGCAAATAACAAACAGTGTGCCAGTTAAGCATGAGTACACCAAGGAGGGTTTGGGGCATAATTATACCAAGACATCTTAATGTCTTTCTGACATTTAGATTTAACTGGGCATCTCGTGTTTTATCTGGCAACCCTATCCACCTTGGGCCTACCGAATCCAAATCCAGATTTTCACAAGATCCCCATGGAATTCGTGTGCAGATTCAAGTGTGAGAGGCATTGCACTGGGAGCCTCGCCATCAAAGCCCAGAATGAATCCTTTTTGTAACGAATCTGTCGGTAAAATAGAATGTGCAATTTATAAAGAGCCTGATTATTCCCAGATCAACCATTTGCACGCATCTGTGTGTTCACATGTTAGGTTTTCTGAATACAAGGTACCCTTGCACTGTTGTCAGCTGAAGGGAAAAATTCTTTGCTTTGGTAAGAAGCCCTAGCCCCTCTTGAGGACGTATTTTCCTCATCTGTAAAATGGGCTACATCCTTAGCATGCATGCCAGCCTGTGGTGACCAGCTGAGGTGGCCCCAAGGGGATGCATGACTAGGGCCCACACCAGGTCCCTCCTCAGCCTCCTCACAAAGGACTGAAGGACTTGGCTCTGAGGTCCCATCCCCCAGAGACTTTGGTGTGACTGTGGTGACCCTTGGCATAGGGCACCCCTCCTGACTGCCTCCTCATCTCAAAACTTTCCAGAACATGACTTTTATGGCAGGGCCTTACGAATCGCCTGGCTCTACCCGCTCACTTCATGGCTACAGATACTTGTGCCCTGAGAGAGCAAGTGAATTTCCCAAAGCCAACAGCAAGCCCTCTCATTGCTGCTCTACCAAACCGAAATGATTTCAGTTCTCATGAAACCTAAGGCCTGACTAAGGAAGATTAAGAAACCTGGTGGTGGTCATGCCCACTTAGTTTGTCTTGGCTGCGTGGTCTTGGGTAAGTCATTTCTCTCTCTAACCTATTCCCCGCCGCACTCCATAATATGGGGAATAGCACCTTCTCCTGTTCCCCTAGGTCTACTTTCTGCCTGGCTAAGGTTTTACTTTAAGATCCGGTGGTAGATCTTGGTCTGTCAATTGGTCCTAGAGTGGAGTGCTTTATGAAGTCACTGGTCCGTGCGTTAGGTCAGGGACTTAATACCATGACATCATGAAAGAGGTCTGTAGACCCTTTCTCTCCTCGTTGCTAACAAAGATTTTGTGGACTGTGTTTCAGATGGACAGAAAATATGTTCTAGAGCATTTAAGATCACCTGGGGCTTTTGTTAAAATGTAGATTCTGGTTCCACAAGCCTGGGTGGGGCCTGAGGCTCTGCATTTCTGGTGATGCTGATGTCGCTGGTCCAGGGATCACATTTTCAGTTGTAAGATTTGAAATCAATCTATTATTCATGTAGAATCAATACTTATGAGAAAAGGGGCTTAAGAGGCAAGTCCCTTGTTTCAGGGCTAAAGAGCCAGTCACAGTAACAGAGTTGAGTCTGGAGCCCAGATCTTGTAATGTCTTGTCTTCGATATCTGGCTTATCTATTTTATCTGCAGCTATGAGTTTCTAGAATCTGAACAGTCCCTGAAATACTTTGCTGCTTAATTATGGAGCAAAGTAGGGTCCTTCTTTAGGAGAGAGAGTGACTCAGTGAAAAGCCATTGGAAGGGGAGAAATACAGCTAGCATTTGATCAACCTTTTCACCAGAAGTTTTTGTATTTGTGATTATAAACATTATTCTCTTTGTACTTATGGATGCAAACTACAGCCCTGGGGAGGCCCCAGTCTGTTTTTGTATGCCTCTAAGCTAAGAATGGTTTTATAGTTTTAAAGTGCTGTTAAAAAACAACAATAACGAACAAACAGGGAAAAATATGCAACAGAGAGGGTGTGTAGCCTATGAAGCCTAAAATATTTACGGTCTGGCCTTTTATAGAAAAACTTTGCTGGCCCATGAGCTAGAGTACCCGAAGATTTGCATGTTTTTTGTTTGTTTGTTTGTTTTTCTAGTGAGCAAGAGGCCTAGCCTTACAGCTTTGAAATATAGTGAGGTTAAGACGTAGGGGAGGCAGCCTGCATTGGTGGGAACTGCCCAGACATCTTAGCTGTGTGACCCTGAGCACATTACTTCACCTCTCTGAGCTTGTGTCCTAGCTTTGCAAAATGAGGACAAAGATTGCTGCCTGGTAGAGTTATTGCGACAATGAGACATGATGCCTGCAGAGTTTAACACTTGGAAGATGCACAGAAAATGATAACTATGGTTATTAAGGGTGGCCATTCGAACCCTTATGGCATTAATGGACAGATATCATGTTACTCCCATCAGGTCTGAAGGCCCTTCCAATGAACTGGGAGCAGTCCTTTAGGAGAGAAAAATGCTCTGCTCCAGCCTCCCCCGATCCCACCTCCAGAGCGGAAAGCTCCTTTTTAGCCACGTAGACAGACAGGGTTCCGTGGTGGCTTGCACACTTTCACCAGGCGAGCTCTCTCCCCAAAGGCTGGCCTTTCCACTGCTGAGACTATTGGAAGGCATCTTCTGTTCCTATGCCCTAAGATATGATTCAGCAAACAGGCACGTAGTGAGAGCCCTGGGCTGGGATTGTGAGTGCTGGAACGCAACCCTTCTCTTTATGGCTCCATCTGGAGTGTGTGGGCGGTGGACTAGAGTCAGTGGTTTTGCCGACTTTGTTTTTAAACTGTTGCAGCCTTAAGGTCCAAAATGGAAAACAGACCAACTTGGAGTTAGCTGAGGCTAATTCTAAACCCTGCTGAGTCTGAGAGCTTGGAGGCTCCTGGGGTGTGTCTGAATCTTAGGAAGGGTGTAATGCTTTTCTTGCCCGTAGATGGCAGCATCTGCACTCTTAGCCGGCTCTACGAATGTGTGTGTGCATGTGCACGTATGTTACACACGTGTGCACGCATGGGAGTCATAGTTTCTTACTTTGGTAAATCTTGAGCTGCGGTGGTCCCAGCCCTAGGCCAGGCTCTGGGATACACGGGAGCAACTGGGGAGGCTGACTTGCAAATAGACTGTAGAGTGTGACTGGGAAGACTAGTGGGTGTGGAGGTCTGTGCGGAAACTACGTGGAGGACTCAGGAACAGAGTGCCGTTGCATCTGGCTGGAGCCTGGTGGGGTATAGTGGAAGACAGGAAGCCATGAGGGCTGAGGCTGAAGGAGTTGAAGGGGACAGGTCATGAAGAATGTGGAGAGGTTTGTTAAGGATCTTGGACTTTATCTGGGGCCACAGTGGAGCCATGGTAGAGTCTGGGCAGAGGAGTGGCATGGTCTGGGCTTGCTCTGAGGAGGATGCATTGTAGGAGGGAGAGGATGCAGGAGGATCAGTTAGGAAGGTTCTGCAGTCATGCAGGCGAGAGGTGATGGGGTTATGGACCAAGATGTTGGCGTTGAGGTGGAGAGAAGGGGTGACACTCTGGAGGCAGTCAGGGGTTGAACTAGCAAGACATGGTGATACATTGGAGGGGAGAGTGACAGAGCAAAGGGGTGAGGTGGTGTGTTGAGGAGGGTGAGAGCCTGGTGTCTGGACTGGTCCACTGGGTGGATGGTGGATGGCAGTGCTGTTTGCTGAGGTGAGGTGCAGTTGGGAAGGAGCAGGTTGCACTTGGGAACAAATGCAGCACTGCAATATGCATCTGAGGATGAGAGTGCAATTTGGGGTGTGTAGAAAGAAGTGGAGCTGGATTCGAAAGGCTCATCCTCACACAGAGTTGACATAGTGCGGGAGGTCATTAGTTATTTGCCGGAACAACAAAACCCAACTCTGCTTTGGCCCGTCCCTTGGAACCAGGAAGTTTCTGCCATAGTCTTTGAGAGAGGCCCACAGAAGTGGGCACCAGGTCCTGCAGCCCAGATAAGTGTCTGCCTCTGATGTCTCTGGTTTTGGGTACCGTGACTCCACTTCCGTGGCTGTATCCCGTGTCAGTCACAATGCACAAGTCATCAAG
Source organism: Mandrillus leucophaeus (assembly GCF_000951045.1). Lineage (NCBI taxonomy): Eukaryota > Metazoa > Chordata > Mammalia > Primates > Cercopithecidae > Mandrillus > Mandrillus leucophaeus. The sequence continues at coordinate 1,401,822 of NW_012103743.1, read as the reverse complement.
ACTGTCTGGATCATTTACTGTCGGCCTGAGAACAGGGCTTGTTTGTGTCTTAATCCCAGGAGCCTGCATGGCCCTGCCACCTTCAGGATCTTGGACCTTCCCCTTGGCTTGGGGAAGCTGGTTTAGGCAGAGAAATTTTCCAGTGTGGGCAGGAGCCAGTTTGCTCAGCTTTCCTCTGAATGTAGCTGACTGGAATTCTTAGTGGTGAGGAAGGGTGAAGATCCAAGTTGTGCCTGAGAGGTGGGGGGACTGAGCTGCATACTCCACGATGAGCTGATGTGGGGTGGTCCTTCATCCGCTCATCTAGCATATGTCCACTGGCCCTGCCATTTGCTGGGCACATGCCATGCTGAAGCTTCAGAGGTGAAGCAGACAGAATCCTTGCCTCTGAGGAGCTGACAGCCTAGAGGGAGAGAAAGTCCTGTCACCAGACATTGATAATGTAGTCTTGCTCAGCTGTAGTGCATTAGAACAGTAATAGAGTGATGCTGAGGCACAGAGCTGCGAATATGAAAAATCAACAGAGTGGGTCCCCAAACCGCACATGTGCAGGATGAGAAAGATACAATTTGCAGGCAAAAGACTTAGAAATTTAGTTGTTAATAATCAGGGTAATAATTAGGGTAAACATATGCCTTGTGCAAAACCCTGAACATGTTTGATCTCATTGTAGGTTCTAATATTATCCCTCTTGAACAGAGAAGGCGACTGAGACTCGGAGAAGTGATGTAGCTTGCTCAACTTACACAGTTAAGTCAGGGCCCAGTTTATATAACTCCAGAGTCCTAAAGTACAACTCTGAGGTTGACTGTAAACTGAATTCAGCCATGCAATAGGACTACCTTAAATGTGAATGGGATTTTAGGCTGAATTAATAGAAGCATGATATCTCTAATGAAGGAGGTGAGAGTCCTGCTCGCCCTGCCCTGGGTAGAGCTTGTCTGATTGTCTAATTCTGGGTCTTGTCCTGTCAGTAGGGACAGAGTTCATCTGGAGCAGATCAGGGAACAGGGTGAGCGAACCAGAAACCCTGGTCTCAGGAAGAGCTGGAGGAAAAGGGATGCACACTTTGTAGAAGACTTGAGGGGCCCAGGATCACTATCTTCAAATCTCCAAAGAGCCATCAGGAAAGAGGGGGACAGACCTGTTCTGGCTGACCCAGAAGGAGGCAGAGCTAGTACCAGCAGGTACAAGGCCTAAGAAGAGAGAGATTTTAGTGCGTCCTTAGGAAAATTATTTTACCCAGCCAAACCCTGTAGCAGCAGGTCTTGCAGCCTTGGCAGGTAGTGAGTGCCCTGTTGCCGGATGTGTGCAAGTACTGATTGTGTGACCCCTGGTGGAGGGGAGGAAAGGAGTTGAAACATCAAATGGGGATTTGACCAGATAACCTTGAACTCCCCCTGAGGCTGACATTCTTGTGCCCTTTTTTTACAGGTGGTGCTCATAGCTCTTTGTCCAGTGCTTCGGCCTTGGTCCGGGTGCCTTCCCACAGAGCAGCGCTCTTCACCCTGCACAGCCCTGTTAGGTAGGTAGAGCAATGCAGACACCTGTCCTCCTGTTAAACCCCGCCCTGGCTGCCCAGGGAAGCCTGGAGGGGACTTCAGTGGTGGAAGCAGCCACTGTAGCCGCAGTGGATTCAGTGGGAGTCCCTGAGGTCTTCCCAATAAGGCTCAGAGTGCGTCTCTGCTCCTTTCCTGCCCTTGAGAGGGAGGTTAGGCGAGAGTGATCTTGTGCGGAGGAGGCAGGGACTGGGCTCAGTGCCCGGATGCCTGGCTCCCACCCTGGCTGTGCTGCCTGCTTGCTGTGTGACTTTAGGAGAGTGGCTTTCCCTCTCAAGGCCTTGGTGGCTCTTCTGTAGAATAGTAGAGTCCCCATAAAGAGGAGGTGCAGGAATTCTTCCCAGAGGCTTTGGAGAGGTGAGAAAAATGGGGGTCCATTTGCCAAGTCTCCAGACTTGTTGACCAGAGGAGGAGCACCCGAGGCGTGTGAGTCATGGGGAAGTCGGATGAGTCATGCCCACTGGGGCCAGCTGGCAGGGTGGGGCCCACCTGACTATCAGATTCACAGGTGACCTGCTGAAGTAGGCGGGGAGGTGGGGGGAGGAGTGCAGAGTCCTGGGCTGGAAGCCAGGAGACTGGCTCACCTCCCAGCTGCAGCCTCGGTTTTTCTATCTGTAAGACGGGTGCCTTGGTCTCCCCCACCCACCTAACAAAGCTGCTCTGTGGACCCAGTGAGCTCGTAGATGCCAAAGGGCTTTGTGACCAGTGAGACAGGAAGGATCGCTACTAGGGGGAATCGCCCAGCTTCCAACAGCCAAACAAAAGTGAATTTCTAATTAGCAATTGCGCAAGAACCCAGGAAAACACCTCTCCAGCCCACACCATCCCTTTTCTGCCAAAAGGAGAAGGAGATGAATGCACACAGGACTTACACGTCTGCTGTGGCCCAGCTGGCTTCCAGATGATGACACGAGCCGCCCACAGCCGGAGCGGTTCCTCTTTCCCAAAGCTCAGGTGAAAGGGCTTTTTGATGGTCCCCAGGATGTTGTACCCCAAAAGCCAGTGATTCCCGAAAGGCCTGCTGGGCCCAGAAAGGTGACTCGCCCCATCAGCTGCTACCCAAAGGTTTTGGTGACAAAGAGGTGGCCCTAGTGCTGCCCTAATAGGAGGAATTGAGGGCCGAGTCTTGGCTCTGATGCGCCTGCCTTTGAGACTGAGCCCTGACAACTCCAAAAGCCAAGTTACCTCAAAATGATCTGTCAACAAAAAGAATGTTATGCCCTGTTGATGCTTTTGGTAACTGTGACACAGGGGCCCTGTCTTCCATAGACCCTGCAGGGCCAGGCTGGCATAGGCCCAGCTGAGCACCCATCACCTGAGAGCTTTGCTTATTCACCCCCCTTTACTCCTCTGCCCCCTGCAATGTACCAGCCCTGTGCCCACCTCCACGGAACCTTGGTTCAATCACGGAGGCCCCAGTGACCTCCTCAATGTCCAATCTAGTGCTTTCCTCAGGATTCCATGTACCAGTCTCTGGTGCAGTTCTAGAAACTCCCTCCTTTTGCTTCTGGGAGGCTGCACTGTCTGGTTTATTTCCTCCTGTCTTTTTAGTTAGGGCCCTGTTTATCCTCCTGACTTTTTTAGTTAGGGCCCTGGTTTTTTTTCAGTTAGAGCCCCTCCCCTCTTTTTAGTTAGGGCCCTGTTTTTCTTTTTCTTTCTTTCTTTCTTTTTTTTTTTTTTTTTTTTTTGAGATGGAGTCTTGCTGTGGTGCCCAGGCTGGAGTGCCGTGGCATGATCTCAGCTCACTGCAACCTCCTCCTCCCAGATACAAATGATTCTCCTGCCTTAGCCTCTCGTGTAGCTGTGACTACAGGCATGTGCCACCACACCTGGCTAATGTTTGTGTTTTTAGTAGAGACAGGGTTTTACCACGTTGGCCAGGCTGGTCTCAAACTCCTGACCTCAAGTGATTTGCCCACCTTGGCCTCCCAAACTGCTGGGATTACAGGTGTGAGCCACGATGCCTGGCCCAGGGCCCCGTTTTTTCTGCCTCAGCGTTCCCTAGGATTCTGCCCACCTTCTTGTCTTGATATATGTATGTAGGTTCATTCATTCATTCATTCATTCATTCATCCATTCATATCTTCATTCATTTGAGAGATATTTAGCCTCTGAGCTGGGTGTTTGAGAATCAGCAAAAAACAAGACCTTCCCATTCCTCATGGGTCTTCCGGTAGATCATTATTTACACCAAAGATTAATTCTTGCTGTGAAGGAAACGATCGGGTTATGGGAGCGTGTGGGATTGGGTGGGAGTGGTGAGGTCTTATCTGGACAGATCAGGGAAGCCTCCCCTAAAAAGTGAGACCTGAAGAGGGAGAGGGAGGTGGCTGAGTGAGCAGGGAACGGAGGAGCCCCCCAGGCAGAGAGGCAGTCTGGGTAAGGCTTTAGTGTGGGGGAGTCCTTGAAGAACTGAAAGAAGCGAGGGAGGCTGGCCAGGGAGGGGGCATGGCAAGAGGAGGACCTGGGGGCCAGGCAGCATCTAGGTTATGTGGGCTCTTGAGTTTGGATTTTATGCTAGACCTCTGGGAACCATTGGAAGTTTTAAAGCAGGAGGGTGACTTGCCCAGATTTCATTATCAGAACCCTTGAAAGAGACAGACACAAGGACCATCCTGATAAGCCGTGAGGGTGCAATTTTTGGTTCTTCCACAGCAGGGTGTCCTGATGCTGTGCCTCAGTATGGGGCTTGTCACTGGGCAGTCCTGGGAAACGTGTACTTTCCCAGAATTCTTTTGGCTCTTTGCATTTTTTAGTTTACCCGGTCAGCCCTTGCTGAGCTGCTGCACTGGAGAGGGAGGTGAATCAGACACCACCTGGCCCTTGGATATCCACTCTAATCCAAGACGGAGACAGTGGCAGTTAACGCCCAGAGTGCTCTGTGATAAGTGCCAAAGGGCTCAGGGAGCCAAAGAGTGCCTTTCCTACTTGAGAGTCAAAAAAGGCTGAGAAGCGGGAGTTGGGCGTTCCAGGCAGGAAGGCCCCATAGGCGAAGGCTTGGCCGCTGGAGGAGCCCACTATGCCTGGGGACTAGTGAGCAGGAGTGTGAGGGTTGAGGTGGGGAGCTGACCGGAAGACCTGGTCAGAGAGGTTTTAAATACTGGGTTTCTATCCTCTGGGTACCAGGGAATCATGGACAGGTCTTCAGCTGAGGAGTGACTTGATCCATGGGATTTCAGAACAATCAGTCCATGGCAGGCAGAGTGGAGGGTGGATCAGAGGACGGCAGCGCTGGGAGCTGGTTGGAGAGAATGAGTACCATTGCTAAAGCCTTGTCACTCCCCCCACCGCACACACACAGCAACATCCTCAATGCCCCTTTCTGTTCCATGCCCCTGTTCTGTTATCCCCGCATTGGCCGGCCAGCCTGAGCTGTCCAGAGCCCTTTCACAGCAGCACTGGGGTGTGTTAAACCCTGGGCTCCGGAGGCAAACAGGTCTGGGCCTGAAACATCACTGTAGCCCTGACTTGCTCTGTGCCCTTGGACAAGTCCCTTACTCCTCTCAGCCTCAGTTTCCACATCTGTGAAATGGGGGTGATAATAGAGTTGGTGATGATTAAACAATGGGGAAATCAAGTCCTTAGCACATGGCTGGTGTTTAACGATGGCTGTGTTAGCTTTGTGTCCTTGTCGATTGTAATAGCTCAGTCCATGTTGTAATCTGCCCCTCAGGGAGTTCTTGTCTTTGGACGTAAATCTGAATTCTCAACTAGAAACAAGATGTCCCCAGCAGCCCCAAAGAAAGCCTCTAGTGGGACACTGAGGGGACTGGACATGCTGTTACACTCTAGGATCCGGCACAGGGCTGGGCACACAGAGGCCTGGACTGGGTTTTATTTGTCCCTATATCCCCAGCACTCAGCACAAGGCTGGCATAGGATGGCCAGCTGGCTGGGTTCTCAAAAGTACTAAACAAAAAAATGAAATTTAAAAAAATTGTTGACCTTGGACATCATCCCCCAGCACCTTCATTTTACAGCTGAGTAATCTGGGGCCCAGAGAGGAACAGTGGCTCATCCGAGGCCACTCAGCCCCTCCGTGGCAGGCCCTGGACCTGTTCCTTTCTCCCTGCTCACATGTTTATTACAATTCTAATTTTTGAAATCCTGGTGAGTTAAAAATGGCATCGTGTCCCACCTCCCTAGTTTACATTTGGGGAAACTGAGGCCCAGAGAGTGGTAGTGGCTCCCTCAGGTCCTCAGAGAAGGAGAAGCAGGAAAAGGGCCTCCTCTCCACAAAGCATACCCCCACTAATCAGCAGTAAGCAGGCAGGTTCTTCCCCCAAAACCGACTACTTCGTGCTTAAGGAAGCAAAGCAGAGTGTGAACAATAGTTTCCTGAGGAAGTGTTGGGTTTTAATTGTGTTGAGGAGAAGAACCATTTCCGGAACTGTGCGTGCCCGTGATGCCTGTGGAGTTGGCTTGGCACAGCTATTTCCAGACTAATCCTGAGTCCTATTTATAGGCTGAGATGATTAGGTTGGCCTGTGTCAGGAGAGGCCCACATAGCTCCCCCCAGCCTAGTGATGGCCAAGGAAGAAGCCCTCGGGGGCAGTTCTGACCCGTGGGTGAGTAGCACGGGATCTGGGATGGTCCCCGAAGCCAGCTCAGAGGAGGGATGCCAGGGAGACCCAAGGGGAAGTCCCACTCCTGACTGTTAGTTCAACCACCAGCCAGGCCCTCTGCAGAGATGAAACCAGTTCCGATCCTATTCTCTCCCTGCTTAAAAATCCTCAGTGCCTTGGATCAGGCTAGGACTCCATAGCAGTCAGACCCCTTCTCCCCCAGGTATCCACTGTCTCAACCCCAGCCATGCCTCTTCAAACTGTTTATGCTTCCCTGTGCGGGCCACACCCCTGAGCCTTTGCTTCTGTTGTTCCTACCTCCCCAAAGAGGAAACTCCATTTGTCCTCCAAGGCTCTGTCCCAGTGCCCCTCCTCCGTGGCTCCCTCGGGCGTGGGTGCTCCCTCCTTTGTGCTCCCAGGGCCCACAGCTACTTGAATGACTATTGGTGTTCCTGTTTGTGTGCCCACTGGGTCAGGAAGTCCCAAGGCAGGGCCTGACACAGAGAAAGAAAGGAGACAGTTTGTGATTGAACAGCCACTGTGGCCATCATTCTCCTTACCTGTCTGATGAGAGCTGATCTTCATGCCACTGTGTGCAGTAGGTATTTTTTAAAGGTGTGTAGAAGTGAGAGTCAAACTTCGGACTTCAGAGTCAGACAGCGCTGGGTTCCTAATGGTGTAACCCTGGGCTGAACCTCTCTGAGCCTTTGTTCCTCCATCTATAAAAGGAATCAATGCCAGCCATGGGTTTTGGGGAGGATTCAACAAGACAATGCTTATAAAGTACTCATCATATGGCCTCATCACAATGGGCATCTATTAGCATAGGAGGTGTTATTTGCAGGTGGGGACGTGCATTGTGGGGACATCCCTATCTAGGGCCCCACACAAGGGAGTGGCTGAGACTCCAAGTCTCCAAGTCTTGGAGCCTCCGACTCCACCCTGTGTTCTCCCTCCCCTCCCTCTCTTGGCCCCCTGGGCCTATTCTGTTCCCCAGATCAGGGAAAGCTTTGTTTGGCGATTGTTTTTCCTAAGAAGTTTCCTCTGTGGGGCCTCTGGGTGACTCAGAGCCCTGAGTCACTGGGAGGCTGAGGACGGGGGAGGAGTGGGAGGGAGGCGGAGGGAATGGAGAGAGGAGAAGAGGAAAGGGCTCTAATTCTAGCCCTGGCTCTCCCACCATTTGATCAACTAGGTCTGACCAGGCCCATCTCCTGGCTAACCTCAGTTTCCCCAAATGTGAAAGGAAGATGTGGGCCCAGTCCTGGCTGAGCCTCAGAATCACAGGTTCCCAGGCCCCACCCTAGACCTACAGACTCAGAGGCTGGGGGTGGGGCCTGTGAATCTATTGTTTCCTGAGCTCCCTGGGTTGATCCTGCTGCACACCTGGTCCACAGAGGTGTTAGGGAACCGCTGGGCTCAAACCTGCTCCCAGCTGGGCCTCAGAGCAGCTTGGCCTCTAGTTGAACTTCACTGACCCGCAGGGAGCGCCCTTCTCTTGCAGAATGCTTTCGCAGAATAGTGCACTGGAAGCGCGTGGGCTTTTTTTTTTTCCTAAAGAAAAAACAGCTTTATTGAAATATAATTTACATGATTTATTGGAGTAAATTTACATATAATTTACATACACATAATTCACTCAATTCAACAATGTTTAGTAAATTTATAGAGTTATGCAGCCATCATCACAATTCAGTTGAGAAGATTTTCATCATCCCCAAAAGGATCCCTCATGCTTGCTTATGTCCGTCTCTACGCACACCCCATAGCTGACCACGTATCTGCTTTCTGTCTCTTTGTTGTTTTATTGTTGTTGTTCCGTCGCCTAGGCTGGATTGCTAGGCTGGAGTGCAGTGGTGTGATCTCTGCTCACTGCAGCCTCAACTTCCTGGGCTCAAGTGATCCTCCCACCTCAGCCTCCTGAGTAGCTGGGACCACAGGCACATGCCATCACGCCTGGCTAATTTTTGTATTTTTTGTAGATGGGGACTTGTGGTGATGCCCAGGCTGATCTTGAACTCCTGAACTCAATGGATTCCCCCCGCCTCAGCCTCCCAAAGTGCTGGTATGTTAGGCGTGAGCCACCTCGCCTGGCCTGCTTTCTGTCTCTCCGAAGATCCAGACCTGTGTTCATTCCAGCTGGCCCTGTGGCCTCATGCAAATTATTGCCCTTCGATTACTCCTCTACATGAGAGGGAATAATCCTACCCTCCCTGTAGGGGGTTGTTGAATTTCACTAATGTGCACAGTGTCTGATGCACCCGAGGAGCTGGGTACGTGGGAGGCTGGTACGCAGGGCACAGGACATAACACAGATGCCCAGGCACGGTTGGCACAGGCCTAGCAAACATTTTAAAGCACTCACTGTGTGCCAGCTTCTAGACTAAGCATCTTACATGCATTACCTACTTTAATCCTCGGTGAATGTGAGTATCAGTTCCATTTTATAACTGAAGAAACAGGCACTGAGACGGGAAGTCACTTTTGCAGGCTCGCATGGATGATAGTTGATAGGGCTGGGAGTCCATCCCAGAGCCTGTCCTCCCTAAATATCATCCTGTCCCCTTCCTGATGTGAATCATCAAGCAAGGGACAACACAATTCATAGATCCAGGACAAGATTTATGGCACATACTTCTAAGGGGTAGGACCTGGTGTGATGGACTCACAGGCATCTCAGAGAGGGGATCTGGGAGATGGAATGAACACAGGTCTGGATCTTCAGAGAGACAGAATGCAGGCCAGGCGAGGTGGCTCACGCCTATAATCCCAGCACTTTGGGAGACTGAGGCGGGGGGAATCCATTGAGGGCATGGTACAGTCTGTCACAAAACAGACATGACATGGTGCATGAAGCATGACCCAGGGTGTAAGAGGCATGAGATGCCACTACAAGGGAGACACACGGGACAAAGCAAGAGGAACGCAGGGCCTGGTAGGTGGCACAGTTACAGGGTATGTGACACTGGGCATGACAAACTCTATGATGCAGAGACATGGTACTCAGGATTTGAGACTTGAGCTATGGCAACTGGGCAGGCTCTCAGCCACTGTGGGACCCTTTGTCACTGGGGATCCTGCATTATGTTGGTGCCTGGGGCCCCAGCAAGCAATGGCAGGAACCAACTTTCTCCTCTTCACAAAGGCTTGTCTGGTTTTCTTTTTCCTCCCTCCTCCTCCCTGTCTCTTTGGATGCCAAAGAGTGGGAGTGCCCCAGAGGAGTGGTGGCCAGAGTAACCCCTGCCATCCCACCAGCTCAGACAGGGATCAAGGCTTGGGGCCAAGCCCCCGGCTCAGGAAGGGGTTGCCAGGCCCCCAGATTCCCTCTCTGAGATAGCTGTGAGCACTGGCGTTGGCTGGGGCGAAGGCTGGGTAATTTTCCTCTAAGCTGTCTTCCCTCTGCTCCCCTCCCTGCCTGCTGGTGCTGGCTGTGAGCATGTCTGCATTCCAGAGCTTAGGAGAGAGAGTGAGAACCTGCTGCTGTTAAAGTTGAAGAAGCAGATTGCTAACAGCTGCCGTAGGAGGGGGTGGATGTGCTAGACAGGAGGCCGTGGATTGCAGGCTAACGTTTCTTGAGCCTCTTGGCACCTGGCACTCACTACCTCATCTTGTCTCATTTACACAAAGCCCCAGTAGCCCGATGAGGAGACAGGCCCAGAGAGGCAAAGAACTTACCCAAGGTCACACAGGGAGGCAGAGCCAAGGCTAGACCTTGGTCTCCCGGAGCAGGCAGATGAGGTTGTATAGAGGCGATGGCACAGGGGATGTTGTTGGGGGGTTAGTGGGCAATGAGACTGCAAGGGCTTGTGGGCCCCAGATCATAGAGGACCGAACTCAGGAGTCCTGACTTCTTTCTGTCTGCACTGAGGTCCATGGAAGGGATGATGCAATCTGTATGGGTGATGGGCCCAGTGCAGGGAGGGTTTAAGGGAGTGAGGGAGCTGATGTCATGATCCCAGGGAAAAGATGGGGACACCAAACCAGGACAGTGGCTGGAGTGTGGGGGTGAGAAGTGGGTGTAAAGTGGGGAGGAGGTGAGCTTGGTCTCTGCTCTGGTCTTGGTGGGATGACTGTGGTTGGGTCCTGCCTCCAAGGGTATCCCAGAGGGTTCCAGAAGCTCCCACATGAACAGGGACTTGGAGGACAGTGCTGGTGACTGGGCAGGTGCCTGGACGGAGGTGAGGCCTAAAGCACACCCGGGCACAGAAGGCAGCACCCACATGGGAGCCCAACTTCATGCCAGGGACTGTATTCTAGGTGCTGGATCTTGTTTAAATCTTCCAGCTGGCTATGATTATCCTGTAAGCTGGGGAAGGAAGAAAAGCATTCCAGTACTGTACCTCTGTTTGGGTTAAAGGAGGGGAAAGTACTTTAAATAAAACCTATTAGAGTTAAAAGGATGAGTAGCCATAAAAATATCTTTGTATCTCTGATGGTTCTATTGTAGTCAAAAGTTTTAGATAAACTGTGAAGAATCTCTAATCATGCTATTTGGAGTTTCTCTTTTTAAAAAAATACAAGTTATTGTATATACTTAAGGTATATAACATGATGTTATGGAATACATATACATAGTAAAAAGGTTACTATAGTGAAGCAAATGAACATACCCATCTCTGTTGGCATAGAAGTAATTGCGATTTTTGCCATTACTTTCAATGACAAAAACCACAATTATTTTTGCACTGACCTAATAAAATCTGCTCATTTAGCATGAATCCCAAAATACAGTACAACTTATTCCCGATAGTCCTTGTGTTGCACGTTAGTGCTCTTTTTTATTTTGAATTTTTTATCTTTGTTATTTTTAATATATAGAGAGACAGGGTCTCACTATGTTGCCCAGGTTGGTCTTGAACTCTGGGGCTCAAGCGATGGTCCCTCCTCAGCCTCCCAAAGTGCTGGGACTACAGGCACAAGCTCTCCAGACTTGTTCATTCCACATATCTGCTGCCTTGTGCCCTCTGTATCCTCATTCGTGGATTCAACCAACCACAGATCAGAAATATTTAAAAAAATAAAAGTAAAAAATAACAAACAACAGTAAAAATAATACAAACTTTAAAAACAGTACAGTGTAACAACTATTGGCATAGTTTATTGTTACATGGAAATTTACATTTATATTTTTATGTAACAACTATAGTGTAACAACTATGTAAATAGCAATTACACTGTATTAGGTTTTATAAGTAATCTAGAGGGATTAAAGTATAATACATGGGAGGATATATGTAGGTTGTATGCAAATACTGTATATAAAATATACCAATATATAAAATCCTATGCCATTTTATATATTGGTGTACAGCATCTGCAGATTTTGGTATCTGAGGGAGGTCCTGGAACCAACTGATCCCCTGTGGATAGGGAGGAACAGCTATTCTCTGATATATCTCCCCACTGAAGTTTTTTTTTTGTTTTTGTTTTTGTTTTTGAGATGGAGTCTTGCTCTGTCGCCCAGGCTGGAGTGCAGTGGCGCAATCATAACTTACTGTAGCCTCGACCTCCCAGGTTCAAGTGATCCTCCCACCTCAGCCTCCCCAGTAGCTAGGACTGCTGGTGTATGCCATCATGCCTGGCTAATTTTTAAATTTTTTGTAGAGACAGGGTCTCACTCTGTTTCCCAGGCTGTTCTCAAACTACTGGGTATAAGCCATCCTCCTGCCTTGGCCTCCCAAAGTTCTGGGATTACAGGCATGAGCCACCATGCTCAGCCAAGAACCCTTGTTCTCTTGGGTGGGGCAGAACAGGCGAAGTCAGAGAGGAGGGGAGGGGGTGTCATAAGGAGTCTCATGGAGGGGATTGGGTAACAAGGCTGGCTCAGTAGTTGTTGGCTTGAGGCCCTCTCCTGAGATGCATCGCCATCCCTGGTACCAGCCTTGTTTGGAACCCTCCCTGTCTCCCTTGCTTTGGATGCAAAGACACAGAGGTAGAGGGGTGGGTATGAGGTAGGTGTAGGGGAGGTATAGGGGCCAGTAAGCTATATGTGTGTATAGGGTCTGGACACATGCTGGGGGTCGTCTTTGGACTAGTTATGCTTACTGAATACCTGCTGTGTGCCAAGCACAGTGCCAGGGGCTCCTTCAGTCCTACTAGACACCCCACCAGGTTGGAATCTTCACCCTATTTTACAGAGGAGGAAATTGCAATGCCACAGAAGGTGCCACTGGCACAAGTTCCCTGGTGGTAGGGATTTGGGCTCTGTCCAGATTCGTCCCTGTACATTGCCTCAGATTCCTTAGGTTGGAAGGTCACTCGTCCTCACCCTGTTGGTCATTTTTGGTATCTCCGGCCCACAGAGACTCTGCAGGCACTCCTGGAGCCCGTTGTCTTTTCCCTCTTCGCTGCACCTGCCCCCTTTTGTCTTTCTCAGGGAGTTCTCCCTGCAGGGTGCCTTTGCAGGGCATGGTCCTCGGATCCCTCACATTTATGGTCTCATTTAATCCTTTCAACTAGCCTTCAAGAAAGGCACTTTGACCCCAATTTTCCACATCCAGACAATGGGCTCACACATCTTGCCAGAGCCCAGCAAGGAGGAAATCTTGGCCGTAGTTGATATGGGAGGCTTGGGGAGAGAGAAGGGCTTTGTTTGGAGCCAGCAGGAGGAGGGATGTGGTGCCATCATCTGGTGTCCTGCATCATTCATTGTCCCCATCAGGAAGGTGGTTGGCCTGGGGAAGCTTCCAGCATTCCTGGTAGATCCCAGTGAAGGATGAATCTGATCCCTAGGCAGGCAGGCGGGTACCCTGGCCAGATGCACAAACTTGTTTGCTTTTTGCCATGTGTCTTTTAGCATCCTTGAGTCCCAGGGCCTGAAGGGTTCTTAGACATGGGCTGATTTTCTTGCCACCTGCGTCCTCTCAACCATATCACCACTGGGCAGCTCATTATCTGGAAAAGGAGAAGGAAACCAGCATTTGTCTTTCCATTTTTTTGTTTGTTTGTTTGTTTGTTTTTAAACTGTGTTGATATACACACAACATAAAGTTTGCCATTTAATAGGCGGGGTGTGGTTGTTCACACCTGTAATCCTAGCACTTTGGGAGTCCAAGGCAGGCAGATCACTTGAGGTTAGGAATTCGAGACCAGCCTGGCCAACATGGTAAAACCTTGCCTCTACTAAAAATACAAAAATTAGCTGGAAATCACTTGAACCTGGGAGGTGGAGGTTGCAGTGACCCGAGATCACGAACCTGCACTCCAGCCTGGGCGACAGAGTGAGACCCCATCTTAAAAAAAAAAAAAAAGAAGTAAGGCATTTTTAACCCTATCTTACACATAAGGAAACTGAGGCTCAGAGGGATAGACACTTATCCAAGTCTCTCCTTTAACAATAAAAGCAGCCTCCTTTATATGTGCTTACTCTGTACCAAGTGCTGTGCTAAGCCCCAAATGTTCTTTACCTTATTAAATTCACACAACTACCCTCAGAAAAAGGTATTATAATCCCTGTTTTATAGATGAGGAAACTGAGGCTCAGAGAGCCAGAGCGACTTGCTCAAAGCCACACTGCTAATAAGTGATAGACCGGGGACTTAAACGCAGGCATTTCTGGTGGGAGCTCTTTCGACAGTCACACACAGAAGGTTGCTCTCTGTTTTTCTCCCTCTTGGAAAGTCCTTCCCCTGCAGAGCAGGAAGCTGCCTCCTGTGGCTTCTCCTGCTCATTCTGACTCCAGCTGGGCATTGTAGACCCTGCCTTCCCCTGCAGCTCTGCAGAGCCTGTGTCTCTCCAAAGTCTTCTGCTGGTTCCATGGTCCCAGCATCTGCAGCCAGGCCTCCCTGTCTTGCTGCAGATTTGCGTTTGTGCCTGGGCTCCCCAGGGGTAGGTGGTGGGGTGCTGAAGGGGCTAGGACATAGTTATTTGCAGCCCTGGCTACTAAGCCACCACGCCTCTCAGGGCCATTTCCTCCCCGAGAGCAGGGGAGATGACTGCTGAAGTGGGTCCTAGCAAGAACGGCCCAGAGCTCATACCCATGGCCAAATCTGGCTGCTTCCGGGGCATGGGGTCTTTGTCCAGCCCGGTCCCAGCACTAGGTGGGGTTGGCTCCGGAAGCTGGGAAAGGGCCATGGCTCTGGTCCCTGAGACAGTTGGTCTCCTGGAGTTGGCGTCAGCCAAGCCCCGCTGGCCACCTCCCCAGCAGCTGTCCACTCCCAGGATGGATTTGGCCAAAGCGGAAGCCCAGCCAGCCCCGACGGGGAGCACCGCTGTGTCATGGAGACCCAGGCCTCAGTTCTGGCCTGGTTTTTGAGAGAGCTGAGTTCTAGATCTACTCTGCCAGGCACTTGTTTGGCTTTGTGACCCTGAAAAGTCACTCTCTTGTTCTTGGTGTGATCATCTACAAAAGAGAAGACAGACTAATGACCGCTGACTGCTGCTAATAAGTCCTGCTCTGAACAACATACTCCAGCAGTCTCACTCCTGTTCCCCCAAAAGTCCTGCAACTGGGCATCACTGTCCCTGTTTACAGATGAGTGACCTGAGGCTCAGAGAGGGAAGGTAACTTGCTCCACCTTACACAGCCCAGACCTGAACTCTAGCGTCTTACTGTGAGATCTGTAACCTTTCTCCCGCACCATCACATACTGAAGGCAGGCCTCTGTACAGAAATCAGGCTGCTCAGAAAGAAGAGTGCTTACTTTTGGGGAGCTCCTGTGCGTCACATCCTGGGCTTCCTCACTGCTCCGTGCTCTAGGTACCATTCTCCCCCTTTTATAGATGAGGAAACTGAGGTCTTGATTGCAGGAGCTGAGTCCAGATTCGAACACCTGTCCACAGAGCTTGCCAGAACTTGTCCAGGCCCTGTCCAGTTTCACTGGGTTTCATAACTGGCTTCTCTTGTTTACTGACCATTGTCCCAGTTAGCAAAATCCCTGGCCGGAAGGGCGGGTGCTCCCGGGAGGACCAAGAGAACAGCAGTGAGCCAAAAAGCAAATAGACTCCAAGAGAGGGCTTTCCATGAGTGCCTGGCTGCCTGGAAAATCAAGAACAACAGTGTTTGGAGTAAAGAGAAAAGAACAGGGTGGTGTCTTCCAGGCCCAGCCAAGGCCTTTTTGTACACTGTGGAAGAGGCAGGGGAGGCCACCTCCTCTGGTCTCTGGTAGCTGTCCTGGGAGTCCCACAGGGTTACAGAGGGAAGGAGGGCCCAGAGCTGGTTGTGTTGTGGAGGTCCTGGGTCAACTACAGGGGAGAGACCCTAGGGGGACATGGGCAGTATAGTCCCCATCCTGTGGCAGACACAGATAATCTGCCTACTGTGTGCCTGGAGGTGGACCCGGGAACAGCTGAGATCAGAGGTCAAGGAGATCTCCGAGGTGTGGAGAAGTGCAGAGACCAGGACGTGCTTATGTACTGAGGTGGTAGCAGAAGGACTGCCTCCAAATCAAAGGAACCATGCCAGACCTGAGTGCCATGTGGCCCAGAGTGCAGGTGCCACAACCAGTCCCGCACTAAGTGGCCACAGCCTGGGGATCTTCCAGGCCTTCGGCCTGGGCACTCACATCAGGTGTGTGAATGGCTAGAGGGCTTTCCCGATATCATCTCCTGCCCTGGCCTGGGAAATGTCATGGGGACGGCTGCCCCGGAGACTCCTGGCTGCCAGGTTTGACTCGGGCTTGATTGATGTAGCCTGTCACCTGGAGAGGGCGCTGCTGCTCCCTGCCCGGGCCAGGTGGTGCTAGGAGCTCCTGCTTGATCTCCGCACACAGAGCCTGGGCTCTGAAACCAGTCAGGCTTGTGTTTGAATCTCGGCAACACTTCTTTCTAGTTGAGTGACTTGAACCTCTCTGAGTCTCAGTTTCCCAGGTTGGGCCCAGAGGTGAGGTGGCATGCTGCTGTCAGTGACTGCAGTGCCTCCTTCCTCAAGTCAGGGGCCGTGGACTGTCTGATCCAGAAGGGCCTGTAGAGGTGACCTGGTCCAATGTGCCCATTTTACAGATGGGAACCCTGAAGCTCAGAGACTTGTAGGTCCTGGATTTGGTTGTACAACCAGTATCTGGGAGTGCTGGGACTAGGAAAGAGGCTTAGAGTCAGAGCATCAGGCCCTACCCTGTATTTTGCATACGAAGACACTGAAGCCCAGAAAGGTACAGTGACTTGCCCAAAGTCACCCAGGAAGTCAGTGGCAGAGCCAGCCCTAGCACTGGGGCCTCTTCCTTTCCACCTAGGGGCCCTTCTTTTGTACCTGAATTCCCCCATTCCCTTGAACTCATACATCATCTTCCAGGCTGAAAGCAGAGTAAGACAATGTTGCTCCCATCATGGTCTCCACTCATCAGTGCCCTGTAGCAAGGGCTCCAGGGTCTGTAGTGAGGGCTCCCAGAGGGCAAGGGTGGGGTCTGTTCACCAGCTCTCCTGTGCCAAGGGCCTGGGCTCCAGTGCTATATAGTGGGCAAAGCTGCAGGCCCTTCATGATCATTAACGTGGTCCTTGGGCTGATGGTCAGTGGCCTCTGGGGCCAAGGTCAAGCCACAGCAGCCCCTCTATTAATCACCAACTATGCAGGTCGGAGTCACACTGCTTCGGAAGGGGCCACTCAGCTGGGCAGTTGCTGGCCCAGGTTCAGTCTGGGGGCTGGGCGGCTAAGAAAATTTCTTCCTACTTGTTTGAATTTTCCAAACTGTCTAATGAGCAGGCATCACTGTAAGCATATTTTAAAAGGGATTGTTTCTTATAAAACAAAGGGATTTGTGTTCTATAAAAGAATAAAACTATATTGGATATATACTTGTAAAGTTTCAAACACTACAGCAATGTTTTTTACAATTTTTTCAGCTAGTATATTGAGGTATAATTTACATATCATAATGATTCACTCACTAAGTATACATATAATTCTATGAATTTTAGTAGATTTAATTGGTTGTATAATCTTCACCGTAATCCAGTGTTAGAATATTTTTATCACCCTGAAAAGTCCCCTCATGCCAACTGCAGTGATCTAGGTACTTCCTCCAGCCTCAGGCAGCCACGGCAATGTTCGAGGATGAAATTCTCCTCCTTCCCTTTCCAGCAAATGGCCTTAACAGTTTGGTGCTTACTGTCTGATTTTTTAAGGGTGTATACAAAAACAGGCACCATTGTAAAAAGGAGAAGAGGAGCTATACTAGAGCCATTATTGTGCAATTGCTTTCTGCACTTGGAGATCTCCCTGTGTTTACTGAGTGCCTACTATGTGCCAGGCACAATCAGATGTAGCTCATTCTTTTTTCACAGCTGCATAGTGTCCATTGTGTGGTGGCTCCATCATTTATTTAACCAGGACATTTGGGTCCCTTCCAGTTTTCTTCAAACAATGCTTCAGTGAACATCCTTGCACATATATTTTTGTGTTTGTTGGTAAGTAATTCTGTAGAAAGTGAAACTGTTGTTGCATTGTGTGTTTTGAGTTTGGACAAATTGCTATCTAGAGAGGTGAAACTGGTTTATGCTTCCATTAAGAGCCTATGGGAGCTGTGGATTTTTTTTTATAATATTATCCTCCAAATGGCTAGGGGGAAGGGAGAGCTCTCTGAATTTAGGCCAGAGCTGGCCCACTGCAGGCTGGGCAGGCCCAGGCCTGGACTTGGAGCTCTGAGAACTCAGGTATCCTTCTGGGGCCCCCCACAGACACCGAGACAAGTTCAGACTCTTCAATGTGGCACACAGGCCTTGGTGACCCCTGCTGCCTTCCGCAGCCTCCTCTCCTCTTGCTCCCTGTGTTTCCTGCTGGACCCCGGGTAATTCACTGGATATGGTTATGTTTGCCTGCCCTTTGCCTATGTGTCCCCTCCCCCTGGAATGTCTTTTCTTCTTAATCTCCATCCTCCCTGTCATTCAAGGCCTGGGTCACAAGTCCCTTTCTCCACAAAGCCTTCTTATAATCTCTCCAGCCTGAACTGTCTCCTCTGTGTTCCTTTAGCCTTTTATCTGAACCACATCCCCCCTTAGGTGGGAGCAAGTTGTGAGTGGGAGAGGGCAAACTTCAGCCTGATTAGATAGAGGCTGGACTTCCGGAGGAGCTGGGAAGGGGGACCATAGTTTCTGGGGAGGGGGTGGAGAACTCACATTTACCTAGCTGCTGGCCGGGCTATTTTCATACCCTCAGACTGATTTAATCCTCAACTACTGTACTCATTTAGTAGATGAGAAGAATGAGACATTGAAAACATGCACAGTGGAGGTGGGAATGAAAGCCAGCTCTCCAACTCTCCAGTCCCCTTTCCTGTCACTGCATCAGGCTGCAGGGTGAAGGGGAGGTCTGGGATACAAAGAGAACTTAGAGGTGGAGCAGTTGGATTCTGCGCAGTGCTAGGAGGGAGGAGAGGGGTTGGAGGAGGTGGAAAGCAGGCCTTCAGTTTGGATAGCTCTTCCCCTAACCCAGTGACTCTAGTGGGAGGGTGGAGGGGTGGGGATGGGAAGGGAGCCTGGGAGTGAGGAGGAAAGGCAAACTCTGTCTTC
>NW_012103743.1:1364898-1382340 GCF_000951045.1 Mandrillus leucophaeus | reverse complement strand
GCAGCCAGGATGAGAGCGGGGCGGCCGCCATCTTTACCGTGCAGCTGGATGACTACCTGAACGGCCGGGCTGTGCAGCACCGTGAGGTCCAGGGCTTCGAGTCGGCCACCTTCCTGCCCTGCGCGCTGTTCCTGGCGCTGTGCGCGCTGTCGCTGCCCGTCCGCGCGCGTGCGGCCATTGCGTCGCAGGGGGCGTCCCAGGCGAGGGCATCCCAGGGGCGGGTGCCCGAGGCGCGGGTGAGTGCCCGGGGGGCCCCGGGGCTCCCGGAGTAACTCTCTATTGTAAGTTCTTGCAGATACAGCGCTAGGAAAAGGGGAGTAATTCAGGTCTAGAATGGAAAAACTGTTTTGTTGCTTTGTAAGTATCTCTTGCTGCTTCTGGGGCTCTGGCTCGCAGATGAGGGTGGGAGCCTGGGGGCCCTGGCTGTTCCCTCCCAGGAAGCTAACCTCACCTTGGCCGGATTTCTTTTCCCCCGCCTCCTGATTTCTCCTTTTCCTTCTCTGATTTCTTCTCCCCTCTGCCTCACTTCTCTCCTTCCCTCTTCTGATGTCTTCTTCCATTTCCGATTGCTTGTTCTCATTTGATCTCTCTCCCTCTCCAATATTTCCTTCTTCCTTGTAGGACCTCACCTGTTTGCTTATGGTCATTACTATCATTTCTTCTCTCCTTGCTGCTGTCTTCCCTGCCCTGTCTGGTTTCGTGTTTTTCCACCCTTCTGCCTGAGTTCTTCTCCCTCTCCCTGCCTGGTTTCTCTGACTTCTCCCCTCTGATTTTTACTCCCACCAGATCTCTTCTCCGGCCAGAGGTGACCTGCACCTGCTGATTTTTGTCCTCGACTCCAGCCTAACCCTCTTGTGCCCACCCCGGCCCCCGCCCCAGTGCATGTCTAACAGCTGCCCCATTTTTAACCACTTCGTCTCCAACAGCCTCCTGCAGACCCTGGTGCATCCTCTTCTCTTCCAAGAAATGCAATTTGGGGGTGGGGTGTTGCGGGGCAGGAGGGAGGAGGCAGACAGCTCAGGAGGCCACTTGGGCTCAGCCATTTGGACCCTTCTTGGGGGTATGATGGGGATGGGTGCAGGGAGGAGAGGGGGTTCCCGTGGATCACGGGAGGCTCAGGTGGGCTCACCTCGGTTTGCGAGTGTACCCATTTAGCATGCACAGAGCTAGCGCCTGCTGTCTACCAGGCCCCGTGCTGGAAATCTTTCCACTTCCAAAGAGCAAAAGCAAACAGGCTGTGTGACCTTCGGTCAGTCCTTTCCCCTCTTTGAGCCTCAGTTTCTCTATCTGCAGATTGGGGTTGGGTAATGAGCTCTCGGGGGGCCCTTTAGTTGTAAGAGCCATTGAAGATGCTGGAAGGGAGCAAGCTGAGGCCCTGGGGACCCTTAGATTTACTATTGCCATCTGAGGGGTCTACCCATAGTCCCAGAGCTTGTGATCTTGGAGCCCAGGGCAACCCCTGCTACGCTGTTTCCTAGCTGGAGGTCCCCGGCAGAGTCCCTTCACCTCTCTGTGCCTCAGTTATCACATCCAATTGGCAATAAGAAAAGAAGGGAGGCCCGGCGTGGTGGCTCACGCCTGTAATCCCAACACTTTGGGAGGCCGAGGCAGGTGGATCACCTGAGGTCAAGGAGTTCTAGACCAGCCTGACCAACATGGCGAAACCCCATCTCTACTAAAAATATAAAATTAGCCAGACGTAGTAGCACGTGCCTGTAATCCCAGCTACTCAGGAGGCTGAGGCAGGAGAATTCCTTGAACCTGGGAGACAGAGGTTGCAGTGAGTCGAGATTGTACCATTGCACTCCAGCCCGCGCAACAGTACGAGGCTCTGTCTCACCAAAAAAAAAAAAAAAAGAAAAGAAAAGAAAGAAAGAAAGAAAAGAAAAAAAAAGAAGGGAGCAGGGAGGTAGAGCCCTCTGTATCCTCCATCACCAGAAAAAGCCGAAGAGGGCTAAGTAGGAGGGACAGATGCTGGCCAGGGCACAGGATTTGAAGCATAAAACTCTTGTCCTGTTTGTTGACTCATTGAGACAGGGTGCTCAGAAGGGGATAGACTTGCCTGGGGCGTGGGGAGAGCAGGAGGCTCAAGTGAGATGCTCTTGGTGCTGGAAACCGCCCTCCCTCATGCCCGGGGCATTTCCCTGCCAGGACCCTGCCCCTGCTTAGGCTCTGCCCTGTCTCTTCCCAGCCCAACAGCATGGTGGTGGAACACCCCGAGTTCCTCAAGGCAGGGAAGGAGCCTGGCCTGCAGATCTGGCGTGTGGAGAAGTTCGATCTGGTGCCCGTGCCCACCAACCTTTATGGAGACTTCTTCACGGGCGATGCTTACGTCATCCTGAAGACAGTGCAGCTGAGGAACGGGAATCTGCAGTACGACCTCCACTACTGGCTGGGTGAGGCTGGCCCCCCAGCCCCTGCCCCAGCGCCCGTTCTGAACAGTGCAGACCTTTGAGGCATGGTCCCCAGGAAGGGAACTGATTACTGAGTGCACCTAGTATGCGCTGGGCCCTTGACTGGTGGTTCGTGCCCTTAGACTCTAGAGCCAGCCTGGCCAAGTTCACACCCCAACTCTGCCCCTGACTCATGTTCTGCCCTTTGGCAAGTCACTCAATGTCCCTGTGGAGTGGACATGATGATAGCTCTGCACTATCTCACTCAGAACTATGGGTGAATTGGAGACCCTGGGCCCCTCCACAACCTCCCTGGCCCAGCTCCAGGCACTCCCCAGTTTGCCCTTGAGTCAGGAGCCTGGAGTCCCTGCCACACCTCTGCTGTGGGATGCTATAAGTCCTGCCCCCTTGCTGAGCCTCAGTTTCCTAATCTGTGAATTGAGCTGATGCTCCCAGTCCTGAGTTTACGCTCAGGAGGGCTGAGAATGAATGTAGGGGAATGTGACAGAGCTGGGAGGATGCTTAGAGAAAAATGAGGTCCATCGTCCCATTATACAGATGGGTTAACTGAAGCTCACAGAAGGCAAGGGCTTTCTCAGCTTCTACAGCTAGGTCAGGGCAGTGCTGGGGTTCCTCATCCTCATCCTCCTCTTCCCCAGGGGTCTGGGGTACTTCTGGGAAACCAGGTTCATGCTGTTCCGATGTCCCCTAGGCAATGAGTGCAGCCAGGATGAGAGCGGGGCGGCCGCCATCTTTACCGTGCAGCTGGATGACTACCTGAACGGCCGGGCTGTGCAGCACCGTGAGGTCCAGGGCTTCGAGTCGGCCACCTTCCTAGGCTACTTCAAGTCTGGCCTGAAATACAAGGTGGGTTGGGCCCCACCTTGCTTGAGCAGTAGGGACAGATGCACCAGTAACAGGGCTCACTCAGGCCCATCTATCTTTCAGCCTTGTGATGCGGTGGGCAGACCGATCAGAGGTCAGGCTTTGGAGTCAACCAATGTTGTGTTTAAATCCTGGCCTCTTTCTAGCTGTGTGAAGTTGGACAAATCACACTGCCTTTCTGAGCCTCTGGTTCCTTATCTTAAAATGGGGAGAAGAAAATTCCCCATAAATTCATAGTGTTGTTTTCCTAGCCCCCAACAGTAAGGAGTGGGTCAGAGGTGGAAAGCTAGTTCTTCTTGCAGGCCCCGGGGGCTTTGGCCTGGTCCTGTTCTGGTACCCCTTAATTCTTAGGGCCTTGTGAACAGAAGGCCCCGTATTAGGTATTTAATAGGGCATTGCTAGTCACATCCCTCTTTCTGTTCGCTAGAATCCCCTTTGAACTTGAACTTTTCGCAGTCTGGACCAAGACGGAGCTCTCTTCCCAAGCTCCTAGCCAGGTGGGGCAGAGCAAGGCCAAACTGGGAGCTCCATGAGACTGCACCCTAATATGCTGGTGACTTCCTGCAAGCCACTTGACCTCCTTGAGCCTCCCTTTCCTCTCTGGTTACCTGAGAGCCAGTTGTACCTGCCCTACAGGACTGGGAGAGGATTTGGTGCAGGGGTGGCTGGGAAATGCCTTGCGTGGGGCTTGGCCATCTGGAAGGGCTCTGGGAACACTGTAGTTTTACAAAGCTGGGGTTTTCCTTGGTCAGGACAGAGAGGGGGATCACAGGCTTTCACAGCCAGGTGGGCCTTAATGTCAGAGTCCAAATCTCATTTTACTGGGGGAGAAGGGGAACTGAGACGCAGAAAGGCTTAAGCAATTGGCCTAGAGTCACACAGCGAATTGGTGCCAGACCAAGGACTAGAACCCAGATGTTCTGACTCTCAGCATTCTTTCCACTAAACCAACAAACCTCTAATGACCAGGGTCCTAGGGTAGGGTTCAAGCCTATCTGTGCTGCTGATGTGCTGTGTGACCTTAGAGAAGTCACTGTTCCTCTCTGAACCTCAGCATCATCTGTGTCAATGGAGGGTGACCTTGTCTGCCCTGGTGAGGCCCAAGAGATTGAATGATGGGAAAGCGTCATTGAGTCTCAGATAGCAACAGGCAGGGTGTGTCCTGGGAACCACAGTCCAGGGCTGGGCAGGGCTGGGTTGGATTCCCTGGAGCCCCCTGTGTGCCAGTTTCCCTTTGCACTGAGCTCCTCCTGCTAAGCTGTCCAGCTCTGCCTTCTTCCTGCAGTCCTTTCTGGGGCCTTGACACCTTGCAGAAGGAGAGGTAAGAAGTTTGGGAGCCGGGTCCCTGAGCTGCAGAAGGACCAGGTCTTTTTGCAACTTCTGGAGCAAGAAGTGGAAAGAGCACTTGCCCAGGAATCACAGAGATTGGGATTGAGGTCGCAAGGCTACCTCCTGTAATTGCTGTGAGACTTTGGGCAAGTCGTGTATCTTTGGGTGGGTGTTATCACTCATCCTCCATTCATCATTCATTCAACAAACATTCACTGAGCCTCAGTAACAGCAGCACCGACTTGTTGTTGCTACACTGTGGCAGACATGATACCGGGAATGTAGGTTATCTCATTTCAGCCTCACAACTGTCCTGGGAGGTAAGGAACTCCAATTCCATTTTACAGATGAGACTGGAGGCTCAGAGAGGTCACATAAGCTACATTCAAACCAGGCTTGTGTTCCCTTACCTCTGCCAGGCCACGTGATGGGTGCCAGGGTGCCCAAGTGAAGAAGGTGGGTCCCTGCCCTTGAGAGTGTCCCGAGGAGTTGGGGAGACTGGCAGGCTCACGAAGAGTCAATCCATTGCCTCCAGGTGGGGTGACAGGTGGGATCCCAGGGAGTGCTCAGTTCTGAGAGGAGTTCAGGGATGAGATAGATGAGTAGGTGTTTGCTAATCTATCTTGTCTTAGTCACCGTTTCTTAGGGCATAACCTGACAGTCTAACATGGTTACAAATATGAGAGTTCTCATATACACAGGAAGGATGATTTTCCAGGTCAGAGAATGTTGCAGAGCAGGTCATAGGCTCCCTGGATTTTTAGAAATAAACAAGGATGATAAGAACCCTTACCGTGTATTAAGCCTTGACTACAAGATCTCATTTAATTCTCACTATAGCCTTTAGGGTGGATGGTAATGCTCCCATTTCATAGATGAGGAAGCTGAGGCTCAGAGGAGTAAACTAACTTGCCTAAGTTCACACAGCTGGTAAAAGATGCTTATCATTGAACACTTATCTATTACTTTCTGTGTGTCAGGGACTCTTCTGAGTGCTTTACTCATTTAACTCATTTTACCCTAACAGGTAGGGTATCTGTTAGCACCATTTTATAAATGAAGCTACTAAGACACAGAGATGTTAAGCAACTTGTCCAAGGTCACACAGCTAGTAAGTGACTGGATTAGGGTGCAAACCCAAGCGTGAAGGGCCTAGCACAGACCTGGTTCAGAGTCGACATTTGAAGGTTCCCTGATCTTTGATCTAGCTCGGATATGGCCTGGGATCTACTTGGATAGCCAGGTTCCCTGACTCCCGATGATTTTCCAGGATGTTCTTGGATCACACTTGACGATCTGGGCTCCAGCTGGGCCCAGATTTGGGGCTTCCGTCCTGAAAGGCACTGGCTCCTGGTGCGAATGGGAGGCCCAGGGCTGATCCTGTTTACCACCTTCTGCAAGTCCTCAGGCTGCCCCCGCACTTGGCAGGTCCAGGCCAAGGTTCTCGCCCCGGCGCCCTCATCAATTATAGATCCCCGAGGAGCAGGGCTTGTTACGCAAGACTTGTTCCTGTGAAAGCCTCTTCCTCTAAGCCAATTCTGTCCTCGGAGTGTGAGAAGGGGCAGGGAGGGGACAGCGAGCCACTAGAAAGGGCTGACTTGGGGCTTGGCCCTCTTGTTCTATGACCCCCAAATCCGTAGGTCGCTGCCCTGCAAGAGAGTTCAGAATCCCTTGATTCCCGACCCTCCTCCTCCTACTCCCCAGACCCCCATTTTTGGACTGAACCCTGGAGACCCCCTGGGGCTGGGTTATTTGAAACCCATTGTTCAAATGGAATCTGGGCTGTGCAGAGACCTAGGAGCCCTTGGACCTGAGGAACACAATTGGGAACCCATAGAATTACTGGAATCTTTCTCTCCTCCCTCCCTCCTATTCCTTAGATAAAGAGCTCTGAGTTTAGAAGGTAGAGGGGACCAAGCCTGATCAATTCATTTTTCTTTGTTTTAGAAACAGTTTAACTTTTGTTTTCATGTAAATCTTCTTCGCTTTTTTCCCCTTTCTTCTGACTACAAGAGTAATATAAGCTTATTGTAAAATGTCAAACATTACAGAAATATAGGTTCTAGAAAATAAAAGCCCCCCCAACATGATTCTACCCTTGGAGATATATAGCATATAGTGGCTAATTTCTTTCTCTCTGAACGTATATAGATAGATGCATATATATGTAATCACTTTAATTTGGAAAGTGGCTTTTAAAACAATTTATCCTATAGAATTTTGTTCAAATAATTTGATGCCAATCTTGCCCACCTAATGATTAGACCATAGAAAGCAACAATCAGTGCTAAAGATTATAGTCAAAAACAGGAACAACTTCAAAAAACTTCTTTCCCCTGCCCTTGTAGATCCACTGATGTCTTCTAAGAGCTTGCTTTATTTTTGTTAATTAATCTTTCCAATTCTAATTTCCTAGAGCAGTAAAATTAGAGGAGTTAATTAATCAGGAAACTCATGGCTGCAATAATTCAACATCAAGAATTATTATTTTATAAGGCCGGGTGCGGTGGCTCACACTTGTAATCCCAACACTTAGGGAGGCTGAGATGGGTGATCATTTGAGGTCAGGAGTTCGAGACCAGCCTGGCCAACATGGTGAAATCCTGTCTCTACTAAAAATACAAAAATTAGCAGGGCGTGGTGGCGGCTGCCTGTAGTTCCAGCTATTCGGGAGGCTGAGGCAGGAGAATCGCTTGAATCCGGGAGGCAGAGGTTGCAGTGAGCCAAGATCGTGCCACTGCACTCCAGCCTGGGCGACAGAACGAGACTCCATCTCAAAAAAAAAAGAATTATTTTTTAAGTAAATACAGAGAATTTTTAAGAAGTGAGATTTATGACATAAAGCAACCCTTTTCCTTTTTAAAAAATAGGGTAAAAATTTTAATGACAAAAATGAAAGGCATACTTCAACGAGTATTTAGAGGGGTACAATTTTTTTCTTTGCTCCCGTTTCCTTGTCTCCGAGGAATCAATAGAAACAGTTAGTGAGTCCTTCTAGCACCTTTTGGAAAAGGTTTGCACATCCACTCTCTCGTTATGTCCAGTTGAATGAAGTCCCGTGGTCAGGAGTTCCTAGGCTGACAGCTGAATGAGGCTGGGTCCCTGGCAGGGGGATCTTGGGGATAGAACCTAGCACTGCCGCCCAGCACTGGGCTCTGGACACAATGCTTAATCTCTTTGAATCTCGGTTTCCTCGCCTGTGAAGTGGGATAATTATTAATAGTTCCTGCCTCAGGGGCTTGTTGTCAGGACTTCATTGCATGCACTTAAAGCAGGTGCCCCAGCTTTGGCAAAGCTCCGTAAGTGGCAGCCACTGTGGTTGTTACAGGTAAGCACAGCTGAGTGCAGGTGAGCACTGGTTGTTGCATTTTCTTCCCTGGCTGCTCTTCCTCACTTGCTCCGGGCAGTCTTGGTTACATCGCTCTCAGAACCCTCCTGTTTTTCTGCGCTCCCGCTGCATTGCCCTGACCTATGTCCTTTGCACTCTGCCTGGCTCTCCAATCCCAGGCCTCATGGCCATCCAGCCCTCAGGCCCCCTCAGACCTGGTCTCTCAACCCAGAGTCCCAACTCACTCCTTCCTGATGATGGAAAAAGTTACTGTCTTGCTTCCCAGTTTTGGGCAGCAAATTCAGGAGAAATCACAGTCTTACCCCTTGCTCCGCACTGAGGTCAGTCATAGCGTGGCCAACCCACAGCTCCCTTGGAGGGGCTCTGGAAGCAGGGTGGAAAGACAGGTTGTCAGCTCTGTGAGCACTGGCTGCCCTGCTAGGCCCAAGGGACTCTTGAAAGGCCTTAGCTGAGACCAAGAAGGGACACCAGGGGGTCCTCCAGCCACTGGCAACCCAAAAACATCCATTACTTGAAAGAGGGCTCTGAATAGTGGCTTGTTCCTGCCTCCCATCCTGGATAACTGAGTGATCTTTGCTCTAAGAAAACCTGATATTGGCTGGCACAGTGACTCATGCCTGTAATTCCAGCACTTTGGGAGGCCGAGGTGGGAGGATCACGTGAGGCCAGGAGTTCAAGACCAGCCTGGCCAACATGGTGAAACTTGGTCTCTACAAAAAATACAAAAATTAGCTGGGCATGGTGATGCACATCTGTAATCACAGCTACTCGGGAGGCTGAGGCACAAGAATTGCTGGAACCCAGGAGGCGGAGGCTGCAGTGAATTGAGATTGCGCTACTGTACTCCAGCCTGGGTGACAGAGTGAGACTCTGTCTCAAAAGAAAATAGAAAGAAAACTTGATATTGAGAGAAGAATGTGAATCTTACAGATTCAGACATGTCTGGGTTTGAATTCTAGTTCCACCACCTACCATCTGTATAATCTTGGGCAAGTCCCATCACCTGTGGGCCCCATTTTGCTCATCTGCGCAATGGAGCAATGATGCCTCCCTTGCAGGCGATGCGTGAAGAATGCCTGGCACAGTGGGCATCATCATTTCACAAACACATATATTGCTGACTACGGGAAGACACAGCAGGAGCCCAAGGTACATGGACTCCGTTTGCCCCTTGCCCTCCTCGAGTCTGTGTGGCTAGAATTAGACTTAGCGTAGTGGACTGAGGGGCCCTGGATGGGGTGGCTGCATTGCTGGCCTGAGTGGAAGCCCTCTGCTTCCACCCCCATGTGTGGAGCCGGGAGACGAGCACCCGACTGGGAGGAGGAAACAAGGTTTCCAGCCTTGGCTTGGCCACACACTTGCTGAGCGCCCTTGAGTAAGTCACTTCACTTCTCTGGACATCAGTTTACCGTGGGTAAAGTGGGGTGCTGTAGAAGGACCTTTACAACTCTGATTTGACAACTCTGGGGCACGGAGCTGGGGACTGCTCACAGGAAAGCCCAGCTTACTTTCCTTGGCTTGCTGCTGAGTGAGGGCAGCTGTGACTGCAGCAGGGACGCTCTCCTGAATGTCCTGCTCTGGGATGCAGTAATGATTACAGAGGGTAAGGGAGCAGGAGCTTGTGTCTCCTCTTCAGAAAGGAGAGGCCTGAGGCTCGGAAAGGGCAGGTGACTTACCCAAAGCCATCCAGCATTGCTGTGGCGAGGCTCCTGTCCCTTACCCTCAGCTGCTTTGAAGGCACTGCGGGGTGGGAGTTGCTGCAGTACCGTAGGGGAAAGCAGAAGGGTGGCGTGGCCGTAACAATCCAGCAAAGCAGAAGGGTGGCGTGGCCGTAACAATCCAGGAAGACTTCCCAGAAGAGCCTTGAAGGATGAGAAGGATTTGGATTAGTACCTCTCAAAGTGGCTTTTGCAGAATACTCAAGCTGGAGGCAGGATATGGTGAAGAAAAGTGGTTCTTGGGCTGGGTTCAGTGACTCTCTCCTGTAATCCCAGCACCCAAGGATCGCTTGAGGCCAGGAGTTCAAGACCAGCTTAAGCAGCATAGTGAGACCCCATGTCTACAATAGAAATAAAATAAATAAATAAGCTGGGTGCAGTGGCTCATGCCTGTAGTCTTAACCACTGGAGAGGCTGAGATGGGAGGATCATTCAAGTCCTGGAGTTTGAGGTTACAGTGAGCTGTGATCACACCAGTGCACTCCAGCCTGGACAGAGTGAGACCCTGTTGAAAGGAAGGAAGAGAGAGAGAGAGAGGAAGGAAAGAGAGAAAGAAAGGAAGGAAGGAAAGGAAAGAAAGGGAAAGAAGGAAAGAGAGAAAAAAAGAAAAGAAAGAAAGAAAAAAGAAAGTGGGTAAGAAAGAAAAGCAGTTCTTGAATCAATAAGATAGGGAAATGCTGTATAAAACAAAAGGCAAGCAGGTGTATCCACCATAGGATTTGACAGAGCCTTTATTATGCACATGTGCATTGTGTAACAGTCAGAGAGGGTGAGTGAGAAGCATTTCCTATGCTTATTTGACTGTGGAACTCTGCTTGCAGAATGTCTTAGGGGACTAGTGTGCCTTTGGGAAATGCTGGTTTTGAGGAAGGAATTGTTGCAGTTTTTTGATTTAGAAAGTGGCTACAGGGGTCCTTGTTAGTGGAGTATGGGATTCAAAGGGGTGGCAGAAAGATGCAGTGGGCAGGGAATCTCTCACTTCTTAGCTGTGTGGCCTTGGGCAAATTTTATTGCTTTCCTAAACCTCAGTTTCCTACTCTGAAATGGGCATCAGAATGTTCCAGTCTCAAACAAGATAATGGTATGAAAGTCCTGAGTTAACTGAGAATTGCTGTGTTGCTGGAAAGCCACTGGTCCACAAGCCAGAATTTCCTTCACCTCATTTCTATCCCCTTCTTCCATATCAGCTTCCCTGGGCCTTCTGCCCTGGGCTAATGCTGTCTCTTTGGCCCCACAGAAAGGAGGTGTGGCATCGGGATTCAAGCACGTGGTACCCAACGAGGTGGTGGTGCAGAGACTCTTCCAGGTCAAAGGTAGGCGTGTGGTCCGTGCCACTGAGGTGCCTGTGTCCTGGGAGAGCTTCAACAATGGCGACTGCTTCATCCTGGACCTGGGCAACGTGAGTCCTGCTTTCCCCTTTCCCAGGAGCCACTGAGGTACTCCTGGCCTGACCATGGACTTGGGAACATCCACATGAACAAATGCATAGACACAGATGGGCAAATCACAGGGACCAGCATTATTCATGAGTCGGAGAGACCCACGTACAGAAATGTCTGTGTGCAAAGACTCCCACAAATGTAGACTCAAGCACACACCGTGGGTATAGTGTGTACTTGGACTTTGATTGACATATAGACTTCCTGGCACCTTCTGTTCGTACGTACATCTTGTGTCCTTTTTCACATGCTTATAAATACATAAAAGTCATGGGCAAACACTCTAGACTTTTGCCCACCAGGTGTGCACATGTGCACCATCATGAATGCCCACACATGTATACGCGGGTATGTTGCTTAAAGTCCCGCATGTGTATGTCATACATGTAGTTGCACATGCATGTGATCTATGACAATGTGTGTGGGATGCCCTTACCCAGGCCTACCTTATAGAATTGTGATGCTTCGTACACACTCGTCTCACAAGTCCCTGTGAGTGCAGACCTGCAAATGGACACGGCCGTTCTACCCCAAATCTCATATGCATATATACCTGTGATATAATGTCCGTGCAAACATGAGCACACACTGATTTAGTGTAAGCTTTTTATTAAAGCATCATAGGCACACAGAAGAGTGTGTGAATCCTGAGTGTACAGCTTGATGGATTACACAAAGCGAACACACCCACATAACACTGGATCATGAAGCAGAAGCTCACCAGCCCCTAGAAGGCCCCTGTTACCCCCTTTTGGTGCCTTCACCCCAAGGGCAACCATCATCCTGAACTTTCTCAACAGCGTAGATGACTTTTGCCTGTTTCTGAACTTTATAGACACGGAACCTTGCTGTTTTATGTCTTACCTTTTGCTCAACATTACATTTCTGAGATGCATCCGTATTGTTGCATTTAGTTATAGATTGTTCATTTTCCTTGCTGTGGAAGATTCAGTTGTGTGGGTGCACCGTGATTTATGTATCCTTTACGTTGTTGATGGGCACTTGCGGTGGCTTCTGGTTTGGGGCTATTACAGGCAGTGCTACTCTGAACATTCTTGCACAAGTCTTTTGGTGGACATACGAACGCACTTCTGTCAGGTATATGCCTAGAAGGAGGATTCTGGGTCCTAAGGAGATAGGTGTATTCGGCTTTAGTGGCTATGGCCAAATGGTTTTCCAAAATGATTGTACCAATTTACATTCCCTTCAGCAGGCAAATATTTTTGCACACATTCTAGATGT
The DNA here is from genome assembly GCF_000951045.1 of Mandrillus leucophaeus. Taxonomy (NCBI): domain Eukaryota; kingdom Metazoa; phylum Chordata; class Mammalia; order Primates; family Cercopithecidae; genus Mandrillus; species Mandrillus leucophaeus. The sequence continues at coordinate 1,369,985 of NW_012103743.1, read as the reverse complement.
AGTTGTATGTGAAAAAATTCATGCACTCCCATCCCCTGGTGTATGCAGATCACACTTAATTGTATGTGAATAATGCACGTGGGCAAGCTCAGAACAGGGTGAGCCTGCACACCACACGCCACACTCCCCAAGCCTTGTCACTGGGCAGGGCTTATAGGAAGACGGGACACTGACTTCCTGGGTCTCTGTCTTCCAGGACATCCACCAGTGGTGCGGTTCCAACAGCAACCGGTTTGAAAGACTGAAGGCCACGCAGGTGTCCAAGGGCATCCGGGACAACGAGCGGAGTGGCCGGGCCCGAGTGCACGTGTCTGAGGAGGGTGCTGAGCCCGAGGCGATGCTTCAGGTGCCTGTGGGGTGCGCATTGGGGTGGGTATGGGGACACGCTGCTCATGACTTTCTTCTGTTCAGTAGGCAATTTGAGGTGAATTTGAGGAAGAAAACTTCTGCTATAAACCGCCTTTTTATTTTTAAAATGCTTTTTTATTTTAATTTTTTTTTTTAATTTTTGAGACAGGGTCTTCCTCTTTGTTGCCTGGGCTGGAGTGCAGGGGCACCATCACAGCTCACTGCAGCCTTGACCGCCTGGGCTCAAGTGATCCTCCTGCCTCAGCCTCCCGAGTAGCTGAGACCACAGGCGAGTGCTACCAAGCCAGGCTAATTTTTGAATTTTTTGTGGGGATGAGGTCTTGCCATGTTGCCCAGGCTGGTCTCCAGCTTCTGGGTTCATACCATCCACCCATACTGTCAACCTCCCAAAATGCTGGGATTACAAGCATGAGTCACCATGCTGGCCCTGCCTCACTTTTGAGGCTGTTTTTCCATCACACCCGATCACTTTAGGGAGTGAGGGAGATCAGTTACCTGTACAACTCCCAGACTCCCCGAGGGGTGAGGCTGGAACCCAAGGCTGTGCTGGGAGTGTGAACCGCGTTCTCCAGCGGGGAGGGCCAGGTCCTTTGCAGAGCTAAGGAGGACAGTCTTTCAGCATCCCCAGAGGGCCAGCTTGGTGCTAGAACAAGGTCAGAAAGAGACCACTGAGCCCCAATCCCCTCTTTGCTCTTCTGACTCTTCCTGGTAGCTTTTGGCCCATTTAGTCACATGATGGGATTGCCAGCCATTGTGCTTTGAGGACTTATCAATAGAGGCAGGTTCCACCAGGAAAAGGAGGAGACCATGAGCTCTGCTCCATGCCACTTGGTTCCTGCTTCTCTGGGGGCATCCAATTCCAGCTTTTGGAGAGAGCAGAAGGGTGATTATTATTATGGGAAGGGACCTGGACACGAACCATGGCTTGGGAGGGACAGTGGGAGTGAAAATAGGCCCTGAAACCACAGGGATGGTGGTTCAGATTCTGGCTTAGCCACCTAATAGCTGTGTGAGTAGGTGATTTCGTCTCTCTAGACCTCAGATTCCTCTTCTGTAAAATGAGAGTGATAATCTGTGCCTCCTGGCCTGGGTGCGAGGATGAAGTGAGATCTTTTAAAGGCAGGCAGTAGAAGGTGTTCAATAGCTGTAGTTATCACAATTAGCCAGTAGACGGAACATCTGAAGAGCTGTGTGGAGGCAGAGGAGCAGGAGTGTTCTCCTGGAGTTTCTGAGTCGGGGGGACAAGGTGGAAGGGACCTCTGATGGACAGATCTGGACTTGTGAGCAGACGCAGGATGTCTCTGGAGGAGGTCAGACTCCATGGGGAGGGTCACGATGGATGCCCTTGTGGTCCCTGCCTGCCTGGGAGCTATCCCGGGAGCCTGGCCCCTCCCTCACAGCCACCCTTCCTCTCCATCTCTCTATCTCCTACAGGTGCTGGGCCCCAAGCCGGCTCTGCCTGCAGGTACCGAGGACACCGCTAAGGAGGATGCGGCCAACCGCAAGCTGGCCAAGCTCTACAAGGTGAGCACCAGATGCACTGCCTGGGCATGGGGTCAGGACAGGGAGGTGGAGGACCCGGTCTTCCCCACTCCACTGCTGTGGGACCTTGAGCAAAGCACCCCTTTGGCGGGGGGCTCGACTTTCTCACATCTCCAGTGGACGCACGTGTACTTCCTTTGCTTTCCTGTGCTAAGAGCATGCGATCAACTCCGGACACATCTGTGTCACGCTCACACATGAGGTCTCTCTTTCTGAGTCGCAGTTTCCTAGTCTGTAACGTGGGAAGAAGAGCAGAATGGTCGACTTTGCGGGATTTCTGGGAGTCCACAGAGAAAATGGATGGGAAAACAGCTTAGAAAATACTTGGGGAAATACTACAGAAATGGAGTGTATGTGGGGAGGCTGCGGGTGTGGGTTACAGATAATGACTTTATTTATGATTTCTTTCTTGTGATTTTCACAACTGAATTGAGGCTTAGCTCCAGCGAAGGAACTCTCTTGGCTGAGCTCTGGGAGAAGGCTCAATCACACTTATGTTGTGCCCCAAGTATTTTCAGTAAAACAACAAAATAGGGATGTGGATTCCTCCGGTGCCAAAGAAAAACTGCTACATTATTGATTTTTTGCTGATTGTGAAGTAATACATGTTTATTGTAAAAAAGAAAAAGAAAAAAAAAAAGAGCAGTGTTCGAAATATAAAAAGAAAATAAAAGTCCATGCAATTTCACTAGCTTAAAAAAAAGTATTATTTTTAAAATGTGTTTTAATTACCAAAATGACAATACCCAGCTAAAAAATCAGCCTCTCCTCCTCACCAGAGAACACATCTTTGTCCAACCACAGCTTTCTGTGCCTAATTACTTTTCCATTTCCATTTTATTTTTTTATTTGGAGACAGGGTCTCGCTCTGTCACCCAGGCTGCAGTGCAATGGCATCTCACAGCTCACTGCAACCTCTGCCTACCAGGGATCTCTTGCCTCAGCCTCCTAAGTAGCTGGGACTACAGATAGGTCCCGCCACGCCCAGCTAACTTTCATATTTTTTGTAGAGACAAGTTTTCATCACGTTGCCCAGGCTGGTCTCAAACTCCTGGGCTCACGTGATCCACTTACCTCAGCCTTCCAAAGTGCTGGGATTACAGACCTGAGCCAACACGCCCAGTCATTTCTATTTTATGTAACTGGATCCAAACTATTCATGCTGTTCTGTGGTCTTCTTTTTTCCACTCAACATGGTCGAGAATATCTTTCTATAATAAATCTCAACATGACCCTTTATAACAGCTGTATAGTATTCTATTTTATGAATGTAAGAATTTAAGCAAATCCTAATATGTTCCCACCTTTTCCAATTACAGACAGTCCCTCTTGGTGCACTTGTGCTAAGTACAGCATAGCACTAAGGCAAGTTCCTAGACAAGGAACTGCTGGTCACAGGCTGAAGAATGAGTCAGTGGTTGAAAATACTGGTTCTGGGCCAGGTGTGGTGGCTCATGCCTGTAATCCCAGCACTTTGGAAGGCCGAGGTGGGTGGATCACGTGAGGTCAGGAGTTTGAGACCAGCCTGGCCAACATGGTGAAACACCATCTCTACTAAAAACACAAAATATTACCCAGCCATGGTGGCAGGCGCCCATAATCCTAGCTCTCCTCCTAAGGGAGGAGAATCACTTGAACCTGGGAGGCAGAGGTTGCAGTGAGCCGAGATCACGCCATTGCACTCCAGCGTGGGTGACAAGAGCAAGACTCCATCTCAAAATAAATAAATAAATAAACAAATAAATAAATAAAATAAAAAAAGAAAGTACTGGTTCTGGAGTTAGGAGTCAGACTGTGCCTGTTTACCCAGAGCCTTGCCAACTGGGTATTGTTAAACTTTTGAATTTCGATTCTTAAGATAGACTTTTTTTTTGAACTTGAATGAACTTTTTGTTTTAGAATAATTTTTAAGTTTACGGAAAAATTGTAAAGATAGTACAAAGAGTTCCAATATACCATTCACTCAGCTTCTCCTTAGCATCTTAGCATAACCAGGCACATTTATCAAAACTAAGAAATTAACATTGCTTCAATACCATTAACTAAACTATAGACTTTATCCAGATTTCCCCAGGTTTTCATTCTAGGTTTCAATCCAGGATACCAGGTTGCATTTAGCTCTTTTTACTTTTATTCTATTTTATTTACTTATTTATTTTTGAGACAGAGTCTGGCTCTGTCACCCAGGCTGGAGTGTGGTGGTGCAGTCACAACTCACTGCAGCCCCGACCTCCTGGGCTCAGATGATCCTCCCACTTCAGCCTCCCAAGTAGCTGGGGCCACAGGCAAGCGCCACCACGCCTTGCTACTTTTTGTATTTTTTGTAGAGATGGGATCTCGTCTTGTTGCGCAGGCTGGTCTCGAACTCCTGGGCTCAAGCCATCCACCCACCTGGGCCTCCCAAAGTGCTGGGATTAAAGGTGTGTGCCACTGCACACGGCCTCTTCTCTCTCTCTCTCTCTCTCTTTTTTTTTTTTTGCAACAAGAACCTGTTTTATTTTTTCCAAATACAGATACAGAAGTTTGCGTGTTTTGCAAATATTGCTTCAAAGCAATATTTCTATATACAGCACCCTCTGTTCTAATAGCGCGTAAACATAGATATGTATCCACAGGGCAATTTTGGCTCATCAAGGATCCACCTTGCATACTCCTTTTTTTTAAATGGTAAAGTTGAATACCTTTTCAGCAAACTATGCAGTTCCCCTCTGCCACCCAGTTCCCAAATGTTCCTTCATTTTATCCCGCCCTCTATTCCCATGTGCAGTTACCCCTGAGTGTAGGTCAGCAGATGTGGTTCTGACAAAGCAGAAAAGGAAAAAGAACGTCTAAGTGTTTGCAAGAGAAAGCCCAGGTGTTACTCTGCAGTGCCATTTGGGGCGGGGGATTGGGGCAAGATGGTGGTGGGCGGCCACAGACACTCACGTGCTGGTTCCTTCTGCTTCGTCCCCTCAGGTCTCCAATGGTGCAGGCACCATGTCTGTTTCCCTTGTGGCTGATGAGAACCCCTTCGCCCAGGGGGCCCTGAAGTCAGAGGACTGCTTCATCCTGGACCATGGCAAGGACGGGAAAATCTTTGTCTGGAAAGGTACTGGGGACAGGGGAAGGGTCCCAACTGGCCTGTAGGACCTTGGGTGGGATGTCCCACAGCTCCCAGGAACTCAGCTCCAGGGGAG
>NW_012103743.1:1327937-1364413 GCF_000951045.1 Mandrillus leucophaeus | reverse complement strand
GTCTCGATCTCCTGACCTCGTGATCCGCCCGTCTCGGCCTCCCAAAGTGCTGGGATTACAGGCTTGAGCCACCGCGCCTGGCCAAAACATCTTAACTGTATGGTTAGAGAAGTTCATGGGCAACAGTGGATTTAAAAATGTTCAAGTTTGTTTACTGTAGGACTTTTAACTTGTGCATTCACAGGGATGCTTTTCATGAAGATGATCTGGTTTGGGAAATGCTAAGCTAGAAGTTCATAAACTCTTTGGGTACTATCTTGTGGGAATTCTCTTGGAAACCATTGCCCAGATGTTTCTTAGAGGCCCTGAGATCTTCTGAGAGGACCCATCAGTATCCTCCCCTGATTCTGTAAGGCTCATCTTGGGAAAGAGGACAGAGGAGAGGGAGGCAGTAGGAGGAGAGAGAGAAAGGGAGAGAGTGGGGAGAAAGAGAGAGAGAGAAACTATTATAATTATTACTCTCTAGGCCCCCTGGGCCCTGGGCCAGCTGATCTGGACCTTGGCCTTGGCAGTGAGAAGGCTGGGACTGAGGGCCAGCATTGGCTGGCCAGGAGCTCCTTGGCACAGGAATGCCCTCAGGGTGGCAGCTTCTCACTCACTGAGGAACCTGCGTCAAGTAACTTAATGTCTCTAAGACCCTGGTTTCCTTATAGATACTCAGGAACAAGATAGCAATTTTTTTTATTACTTAAGACTGTTCCATGGATTAAATAATCTATGTATAGTTCTAAGCACAAAATACATGGTCACTAAATGGACCACAATTGTGTTGTGATTGGTGTCATTGGTCAGCCCCAGGCTGGACTCTAGGTGCTCTAGTGAGTGGTCAGCTCTGGGGGTCTCCGGCCTTGGCTATCCACTGTCTAAGAAGAGTAGGAAGGGAAGTTTGGCAGCTCCTTCTCCTGGACTGTTGGAGGTCAGGATGCAGCAGGATCCCGGGCCCCTAACCCTCCATCACTTCCTCTGGGTACTGACAGGCAAGCAGGCTAACACGGAGGAGAGGAAGGCTGCCCTCAAAACAGCCTCTGACTTCATCACCAAGATGGACTACCCCAAGCAGACCCAGGTGAGTCTTGGAGGCCAGGTAGGATGGGAAGGGGTGGGTCGTGTTTGGAGGGGATGGGCTGGAGTAGGGCGGGTGTCCCACCCTCAGTGTAGATGGGGTATCTGAGGCTCCCCTGGAGACCCTTGCTGGGCAGCCCAGCCACATTCTGCTCCTCCGCCTCCCCTCCCCAGGTCTCGGTCCTTCCCGAGGGCGGTGAGACCCCACTGTTCAAGCAGTTCTTCAAGAACTGGCGGGACCCAGACCAGACAGATGGTCTGGGCTTGTCCTACCTTTCCAGCCATATCGCCAACGTGGAGCGGGTGCCCTTCGATGCCGCCACCCTGCACACCTCCACTGCCATGGCCGCCCAACACGGCATGGATGATGATGGCACAGGCCAGAAACAGGTACCTTTAGGGCCTGGGGTGGGTGTGTCCAGGCCCCTCTCTCACTTTCCCCATGCACTGCCTCTCGCTTCCCCAAGGAGGTTTCTCTCTGAGGTTTGCACAATTTTGGTAGCTGAGATTCTTTGGTGTTACTTAGTTTTTACAGCCAATGCACCCTGACCACCTACTGTGTATCAGGCCCTGGGCCAAGTGTCTTGGCCCCACCTTGCCCCGAGGAGTGCCTGGTCTGGGAGGGGAGTTGACCACAGCCACAGATCTGTGTGATCAGTGGAAGATGGGAGGGAGCACAGGGGATTGTGGGGACACAGGAAGAGCAGCGGGGGTGGTTGGTCAGGGCAGCCTGCACAGAGACGGGAACGCTTGGGTGGGGTCTCAGAGTAGGAGTAGGGCTTTGCTGCGGGAGAAGAAGAGCGGAGGGTGGTGGGTGTTCCAGGCGGGACTCGCTATGTTCGGAAAGGAGGGAGCTGTCCCAGGGAGCTAGTGCTGATGGCATCCCCAGGGAGGGGCCTTGAATGCCAGTTTCAAGGGTGTGAACTTGATCCTCTAACCAGGGGCTGCTAGTGAGGGGTTTTTTCTTTTTATTAAATCAGAAATGCAACAAGCTCAGATCTATGTTTTATCTTTTTTTTTTTTTTTAAATAGAGACAGGGTCTCGCTATGTTGCCCAGGCTAGTTTCAAACTCCTGGGGCTCAGGCAATCCTCCTGCCTCGGCCTCCCAAAGTGTTGGAATTACAGGCATGAGCCACTGCACCTGGCGAAAATGGGTTGGAATATGACTCTAGGATATCATTAGAAGGAAAAAAAAATCAGTTAAAAAATAAAAGAAAACTAAGAAAGTGGGTTGGAGGCAGGAGAATGAAGGTAGAGAGCTTATGAGGAGCTTATTCTAATAGTTTAAGGGAGAGATGATGACCTTGAGACTAAGAAGGTCGCCGTGGAGAAGGGGAAGAGGGGTGTGGGGTTCAGAGGTGTTTAGGAGGTAGAATCCGCTTCAGGCAAACTTGATTCCATTCCTAATGATAGGAATAACAAACGTGCTCATTTTTATGTATTATTGTTTTTGGTTTGGTGTTATTAGCATTCATTCATTGCTTCAGTAGATAGGGATAATGCAATGAAAACATTCCGTGTAGGGCGGTGTGGTAAGAGCCCTGGCAGCCTGACTGTGAGACTTTGGGGAAGTAACATAACCTCTTTGAGCTTCACTTTCTCACTTGTAAAGTGGGGTTTCATCCCACTCCATCACCTTCAAGAATGTTCAAAATTAGAGATTCTAGGATTCTGTTTCCCAGGACTTGGACAACTCCATGTCTCCATAGCTCCACCAGGTGGCGCTGCTGGGCCTCGTGACCACTTGGAAAAAGCGGTGTCACCAGAACACTGCAGACACTTGCCAGCAGGGGTCACGCTGAGGTCGCCTTGTGGTGGCCCTGCCTCTGCAGGTGACCTATGAAACTCCTGGCAGACCCAGCATGGTGGCTCACGCCTGTAATCCCAGCACTTTGGGAGGTCGAGGCAGGCGGATCACCTGAGGTCAGGAGTTCAAGACCAGCCTGGCCAACATGGTGAAACTCGGTCTCTACTAAAAATACAAAACTTAGCCAGCCGTGGTGGCAGGTGCTTGTAATCCCAGCTACTCGGGAGGCTGAGAGAGAAGAATTGCTTGAACCTGGGAGGCAGAGGTTGCAGTGAGCCGAGATTGCGCCATTGCATTCTAGCCTGGGTGACAAGAGTGAAACCTCGTCTCAAAAAAAAAAAAAGAAGAAAGAAGAATCCAGGCAGCTCAGTAACGATGGAGATAATGGTGATATTAGTAAAACAATAATAATACTTATGATAATAAGAGCAGCTGCTACCTATAGAGCAGTTCCCTTGTGCCAGGCCCTGAGTAAACTCATTTGAGCCTCACAATACTTTGAGGTAGGTACTGTAATTATCCCCATTTTTCAGATGCGAAAACTGAGGCTAACAGCGGTTAAATCGGTTGTCTGAGGTCTCATGGCCCGGAAGGGGATGAGGGGCCTGATTTGGGGTCTGTGTCTGGCTCCTTACCTCACTGTACTGCATTCCTTTGGAGCTGCCTTGACGATCCTGAGGGAAGAACAAACAGCCTGGGGCAGGGCATGGTATGAGGGTCCCAGGCGGGAACCCTGGCCGGGAGTCCCAGCCCTGCCTCCTAGTGGCTCTGTGAGTTGGGCAAACTATTTAACTCCAGTCCAAGCCCAAGTGATTAAAAGTTCATCCCATGGTCTAACCACAACCTACCATGCTGTGGTTTCCTGGCTTGCCTGAGCTGGGGAGTGGGGGTGCTGCCCAGCATCTGACCCCAGCTTTGCTCCACAGATCTGGAGAATTGAAGGCTCCAGCAAAGTACCCGTGGACCCTGCCACATATGGACAGTTCTATGGAGGAGACAGCTACATCATTCTGTACAACTACCGCCATGGAGGCCGCCAGGGGCAGATAATCTACAACTGGTGAGGTTCTGGGGCCATCAGTGTGTGTCGTGGGGGCACTGGCTGGGCCCTGAGCAGGACTGAAGACAGACTGAGGGTGTGAGGGCCTGAGGTGGGACTGCCACTGCCTGCTGGGAGAGACTCTTGTCCACAGGGCAACACACTTGCTTATTTCTCCAAACAACTTTTAAACTCTTCTTACCAAATGATTATACATCTATTGTAGGAGGTATAGTGAGTGTGGAGAAACAAACAGAACATCTCCCACAAATCCATGCCAAGTACTGTGCACACTAGGGTCTATCCTCCCACACATATTTTTCAAGCCAAAATTTGTTTTATTTTATTTTTATTTATTTAGTTATTTATTTTATTTATTTTGAGACAGAGTTTTGCTCTTGTTGCCCAGGCTGGAGCGCAATAGTGTGGTCTCACTCACTACAACCTCTGCCTCCCGAGTTCAAGCGATTCTCCTGCCTCAGTCTCCCTAGTAGCTGGGATTACAGACGCCCACCACCATGCCTGGCTACTTTTTTGTATTTTTAGTAGAGACAGGGGTTTCACCATGTTGGCCAGGCTGGTCTCGAACTCCTGACCTCAGGTGATCCACCTGCCTCAGCCTCCCAAAGTTCTGGGGTTACAGGCATGAGCTACCACACCCAGCCCCCAAATTATTTTAAAACAGAGAATACATTTACATGGTTCAAAAATCAAAATAGATTATAAAGGTATTTATTGAGAAATCTTATTCCCACCCCTGTCCCTCTCTACCCCATTCTCCAGACCCCACCCCTTCTTGGGTAACTGCTTTAATCTCTTGCATATCCTTCCAGTAACTCTTTGTGGAAAAAAATATATTTGCAAATAATTTACAGCCTGGTCCCTCCCTTCCTTACACAAAAGGTAGCATATTTTGTGTATTGCCCTGCACCTTGCTTTTCTGACTCCATTCTTCCTAGAGATCAATAATGTCAGTACATAGAGAGCTTCCTCATTCTTTTTTACAGTTGTGTAATAGTCCTTTGGGTGGCTGTACTGTAGTTTATTTAACAGATTCCTTGATGATGCATAATTGGGTTGATTCTAGTCTTTCTCTATTACAAACATTGCTGTGATTAGTAACCTTAAACAAACATCATTTTGAACATGCAGAGAAATGCCTCTAGAGTAAGTTCCCAGAAGTGAGATTGCTGGGTCAAATAGTAACTGCATTTGTCATTTTGTTAGATAGCCCCCAATTTCCCTCGATAGTGTTTGTAGCATTTTACATTCCCACCAAACAACCTGGGAGAGTCCCTGGTTCCCTGTAGTCACACCTGTGGATTGTGTGGTCAAACTTTTGGGCGTTTGTCAATCTTATGGTTTATAAAATGGTGTCTCAGTGTATTTTTAACTTGTATTTCTCTTAGTATACAGTCTAAAACTTTTTGTCTGATTATTGACTGTTGGATTTTTTTCTTCTTCTTTTTTTTTTTTTTTTTTTGAGACAAGGTCTCACTCTGTTGCCCAGGCTGGAGTGCAGTGGTGCGATCTCTGCTCACCACAACCTCTGTCTCTGGGGCTCAAGCGATTATCATGCCTCAGCCTCCCGAGTAGCTGGGACTACTTGCCACTACTCACCACCACGCCTGGCTACTTTATAATCCCAATAATGTTGGGATTATAGGCATGAGCCACCACGCCCGGCTGGATTCCTTCTTTTTTAAACTTATTTTGAAATAATATTAGACTTGCTGAAAAGTTGCAAAACTAGTACAGACAGTTCTCGTATATCCATTACCCAATGGAATATTCACCTATGGTCACATCTTACATAACCATAGCACAATTAACAAAGCCAGGAAGCGAACATTGACACAATACTACTTACTAATCTATAGGCTTTACCTAAATTTCCCCAGTTTTCCTATTACTGTGTGGGTTTTTTGTTTTGTTTTGTTTTTTGGTTTTTTTTAGACAGAGTCTTGCTCTGTCACCAAGCTGGACTACAGTGGTGTGATTTTGGCTCACTGCAACCTCTGCCTCCCAGGTTCAAGCAATTCTCCTGCCTCAGCCTCCCAAGTATCTGGGACTACAGGTGTACGCCACCACAACCGGCTAATTTTTGTGTTTTTAGTAGTCATGGGGTTTCACCATGTTGGGCAGGCTGGTTTCAAACTCCTGACCTCAACTGATCTGCCTGCCTCGGCCTCCCAAAGTGCTGGGATGACAGGCATGAGCCATCGCACCTGGCCCCCACTACTGTTCTTCTCCTGATCTAGGGTCTAACCCAGGATCCCACATGGCATTTACTTATGTCTCTGAACTCTCTGAATCTATGGCAGTTTCCCAGTCTTTCCTTTTTTTCATGACCTTGATACTTTTAAAGAGTACTGGCCAGTTATTTTGTAGAATGCCTCTCAATTTGACAACCCTAGACATCTAAAAACAGCTTAAATTTTTTTTTTCCACTAGATAATACACACACCTGGCACAAAATTTGTGAGAAGACTGTTTTAAAAATTAGCTGCATCAGCACATTGATATGTCAGATTTTGTTTGCTTATATGATGACATATGTTGGTTATGGAAAACTTAGACAATATGCAAAGATGTGGGGTAGAAAGGCAAAATCCCCCTGAATCTTCCCTCTAAGAGCGATCACCATGGACCTTTTGGTGAACATCTGTTCAGACCTCTCTGCACATGTTCACGGGAGGCTTAATCACTGATATCTTTTCCCACAAATAGGCTCTCGTAACACTTGCTATTCTACAACCTGCTTTTCCACCCAGAGAAATGTCCTGGCCACTTTTCTACATCTCAGATTTGAGTCTCAGAGCATATTCTCTGTGGCTGTTCAGCATGGGAAGACCCAGCCTGTCTCCTGAGGGACACATTTAGCATAAGGAAATCCATGCGTTGCACTCAGATCTCTGTAACCGGGCAAGATGCCAGGCTGAGAGTGGAAGTGTTGGTGTGGTTCCTGGCTCTCGTTGTTCTGAGAGAGTGCCCTTCCCTCTCTCTCTGTTTCATTACTGGTAACTGGGAGATTTGTAGGTTTCTCAGACTCAGGGTAAGGGAGAGGCTCAGGGCTCTGTGTACACCTTGATGCTGAATCTCACTTCCCCTTCCAGGCAGGGTGCCCAGTCTACCCAGGATGAGGTCGCTGCATCTGCCATCCTGACTGCTCAGCTGGATGAGGAGCTGGGAGGTACCCCTGTTCAGGTGAGCCCAGCCCACTGCCTCTCTGGGCTGCAGCCTGAGCCTTGTCCTTCTCTTCACTCATCTGTCTGACTCTCATCCATCCGTTCGTTTGTCCATCTGTCCATCCATCCATCCATCCATCCATCTATCCATCCATCCATCTATCCATCCATCCATCCATGGAACAGGTATTTATTTAGGGCTTCCATGTGTTCTACACTGCATCTGTAGCCATGGACACACAGGCACACTGCCCCTGCCCTAATGGGCTTTGCTTTCTTGGGTGGTAGTAGACATTCAACACACATGCACACCAATGGCTGTGACAGATGCAGTGAATGAAATTGACAAGACCTTGGGGAGAGAGACATGGGAGAGGCGACGTGGCTGAGCACGGATGTGGAACCAGCGTGCTTGGGTTTGAATCCTGTCCTTACCTCTGGGCAACTTTGGGCAAGTCACTTAGCCTCTCTGTGCCTCTGTGTCCTCAAAATAGGGGTAATAACAGTACCATCCCACAGGATTGCTGTGAGGACTAAGAGTTAACATTTGTAAGCATTTAGAGCCATGCCTGGCATATAAGAAGTCCCTCCCTTATACACATGTGTTATGTACAAGGACGTAAATCCCGGGTAGGATCCTATTGGATTAGAAAAGCCCATCCCTGTCCCAGGAGGGGACTGGTCAACTGGGACCTGATGCACGAGTAGGAGTTGCTCAGGCAGAGTGAAGGAAAGCACATTCTGGGTAAAGGGTGGTACACATGCAAAGGCCCTGAGGTGGGAGGGGGCATTGGGTGTTAAAGCAAGGGGAAAGTGCCCTGATTTGAGGCTAGAGAGGTACTCAGAGAGGCCAGACCACCAGAGGCCATGGTGACGATGTTGACCTTGATGCTGAGAACAACAGGAAGTTGCTGAATGGTAAGTCTGAGCTGTAGTGATTTCTGGTTTAAAAAGTCGTTCTGGCCAGTAGGGGGCGCTGGAGGGCAGCAGAGCTGGTTTGTGGAGATGAGGGGGAAGCGGACAATTGTGCTTCCTCCACACTGTGGTAGGAGTGGGCAGGGCTCTAGATTGGAATTGGGGGTTCGTGCCCTGACCTTTGCCTATGATAGTCTGGGTGCTAAATGAGATGACCATCTTAGCTCAGTGCATCCTGACAACTGCCTTGGGAGTGGCATCCGTGGCTGCATTTTTCAGAAGATGAACCCAAGAGGTTGAGACACGTGCCCAAGTTCTCACCATCAGGGTGGAGTTGTAGTCTAAGCCCTAACTCAGTGGTGGTGGGTCGTGGTGGGAAGCGACTGCCATACGCCCGACACACATGTGAGATTTTCTTCTGGACACGGTTAGCTGGGGCCACGGTAAGGTGCCACACACAGGGCAGGAGCAGATGTGAGGGTGTACATCTTCCCTGCCTCACTCCCACCACCAAGCCCCTGGCTGTTTCCTGCATCTGGGGTGCACTGGCTGTGCAGAAGGGAGTTTTCCAGATCTGGAATGCTCTGTTCTTACACTCTACTGGCAGTCATGCCCAGGCCTGACGTCAGCATTCTAGAAGAATGTCCACCAGCAATCCCTGTGCTTCTATTTAAGGGAATATTTGCAAACACAGGCTCTCCTGGTTCTTAGACCAGGCTGAGGGTCAGGAAGGCACGTCCTCATGGAGATGGAGAGCAGCCACAGCAGCAGTGCCCCGGGGACCTCAGGCAATAGCGCTGTCTCCGCTCTTCCTGGAATTCTGCTGTCCCTGCCCGTGTGTTGTTAGGTCACATTCCGTGCCACACACAGACACAAGCATGATGGCTTTGTCTGGAGGGGTGGGCCCAGTGCGACATAGAAGGACTGAGGCCTGCCCCCAAGGTCCCTTACTCGCTCTCCTGTCTCCCTGCCAGAGCCGTGTGGTCCAAGGCAAGGAGCCCGCACACCTCATGAGCCTGTTTGGTGGGAAGCCCATGATCATCTACAAGGGCGGCACCTCCCGCGAGGGCGGGCAGACAGCCCCTGCCAGCACCCGCCTCTTCCAGGTCCGCGCCAACAGCGCTGGAGCCACCCGGGCTGTCGAGGTAATTTCCAGGTCCTGGACCACAGAGGGGATTGGCCTCCCTGAAACCTCCCAGCTGGATGACCAGATGTCCAGGCACAGGATGGGGGCGGGAGGGAGGGCGGGGAGCGGTGAGTGAGTGAGTAAGAAGCAGCTTTTTGTATCTTTGTGCCCTGGCCACAGGGTTGTCTGTCTTAGACTTCCCCTGTTTCGAGGATGCCCAGTGTCCCTTGCACACTTTGCATAGTGGAGAGCTCACTACCTACCATTCTGTACCATCGGGATGCCATTCCTGATTACATTCCAGTTGGCTACCGTCCCTTTCATGGAGGAAGGCACACATCAGGACATGATTCCCAGGATGGTTTGAGCAGCCTAGAGGGGAATGGGACTCTCACCTCCTTTGTTCTGGGCATTCAACTTCTGTTAGTCACAGTGCATTAGTGACTCATGGGAGTCACCAAGGCCATCAGGGTCCAAAGTCTGTGCCCTCAGCTCTGATGGGCTGTGTTCCTCCAAGTCCCCACCTGAGAGCTAGCCCTGCTGCAGGGTCTCCTGGGCTGTGAGGAGGGGGCTGAGGGCTTTTTGTCTGGTTCCTGATTAACCAAGCTCTACCCTCCCAGGTATTGCCTAAGGCTGGTGCACTGAACTCCAACGATGCCTTTGTCCTGAAAACCCCCTCAGCTGCCTACCTGTGGGTGGGTACAGGAGCCAGTGAGGCAGAGAAGACGGGGGCCCAGGAGCTGCTCAGGGTGCTACGGGCCCAACCTGTGCAGGTGGCAGAAGGCAGCGAGCCAGGTAGGAGCTGGGGTGGGGGGCCTGCTGCTCTCCAGGATGCAGCTGTTAGGTTTCCCTTCTTTCCTTGGGCTTGCGGGCTCTAAATCCTCCCCATGCCCCAGGACCTGTCCCCTAATGTATGTTAAAAGCAGTGGCTTTAAAATGAGGGCTATGGTCAGAGAGAAGGGGGTCTCCAGGAGCTAAAGGAAGGAGAGCCTAGCCTGGGCGTGGTGGTTCATGCCTGTAATCCCAGCACTTTGGGAGGCTAAGGCAGGTGGATCACCTGAGGTCGGGAGTTCAAGACTAACCTGACCAACGTGGAGAAACCCCGTCTTTACTAAAAATACAAAATTAGCTGGGCGTGGTGGTGCATGCCTGTAATCCCAGCTACTCAGGAGGCTGAGGCAGGAGAATCACTTGAACCCGGGAGGTGGAGATTGCGGTGAGCTGAGATCATGCTATTGCACTCCAGCCTGGGCAACAGGAGTAAAACTCCGTCTCAAAAAAAAAAAAAAAAAAAGAAAGAAAGAAAGGAGAGCCCAGTGTGGGAAGGAGCAGCTGGGCTGTGGAAGGAGGCGGTCCCTCGCTAGGAAGCCTTGAGAGGTGGTAGACAGCGCTGATAGCATCAGAGGGGCAGTGGGCTCTTTGCATCTCTAGACTCCCCATGGCCAGAAATGCCACCAGCCTGCTGTGTTTCCAGAATGTGGGCCAGGAAGCTCTTCCTTCTGCCAGCCTGCAATCTTTTTACTGTTACTTTGAGTTCATTCCCAGCTGCTTGATGCTTAACAGAAATGGAGACGAGTGACTTGGTCTAAAGCAGCTCTGTGCGGCAGAACCTTCTATGCAGATGGATGTTCTGTGTCTGCCGGGTCCAGTTTGGCAGCCACCAGTCACCTGTGGCTGTTGAGCACCTGAAATGTGACCAGTGGGAATTTGTGGGAATGAGGAACTGAACTTTCTATTGAATTTAATTTTAATGAATTTAAATGTAAATGTCTACACGTGGACAGGGCAGGTATAGTGGAAAGAATATGGGCATTCAAATCAGACAGGATTTGTATCCTGGTCTTAACACTTACCGTCTGTGTGACCTTGAGTGTTGCTTAACCTCTCTGAGCCACATCGCCTCATTAGCTGAGTGGAGCTAATGATCCTCATCCCGCAATGCTGTCATCAGCCTCAAGCCAATAGTAGTCCTGACTGTGTCACTCCTGCCAAGTCTGCCCTCTCTGGGCCTCTATTTCGTCACCTTCCAATTCCCTCAGGCCTCTTCCCTCCGGACCTCCTGGGATTTTAGGATGGAGGGAGAAGGGGGAGAGCAGTTGGTTGGGCTTGGGCAGGGCTGGTCCCAGGGTCTGATGAGATGGGAGAGAGGGGTGATGGCATCCCTCGGCAAACTGGCGTGGCCTCCCCTCACAGATGGCTTCTGGGAGGCCCTGGGTGGGAAGGCTGCCTACCGCACATCCCCACGGCTGAAGGACAAGAAGATGGATGCCCATCCTCCTCGCCTCTTTGCCTGCTCCAACAAGATTGGACGTTTTGTGGTGAGCCCCTGCTGAGGTCACACCTCTGCTTTCCCCTCGGGAGACAAGTTCCATGGGACTGGTCGGAAGCAGAGGCAGGAGACACAGTTCTGATGGCATGGTACAGAGGAAGGGGCCCCCTGCCAGCTGCAACCAGCTGTGCCACTCCCTCAGGGGGCAGAGAGAGGAAGCCCACCCAGGAGAGGGAAGACATCTCGCTGATGCTCTTTCGTTCCTTTCCAGATCGAAGAGGTTCCTGGTGAGCTCATGCAGGAAGACCTGGCTACGGATGATGTCATGCTTCTGGACACCTGGGACCAGGTGGGTGAAGGACAGGTGAAGGCTGTCTCTGCCAGAGGGAGTGGGAGAAACTAAACTTCCAGTTCTATGATCAGTTGCTAGAAGGACCTAAAAGAGGCAGTGCCAGGTGTTGCCAGAAAAGTCTCTAGGCTACTGGAAGTCACTTCCTCTTTCTGAGCTTCCATTTCCTCATCTGTAAACTGGGAGTGGCGGTACCTTCCTTGCAGATACACTCACCTTGAAAGCTGCAAAATGCCCTATAAAGCCAAATCACATGAGCTTCATCATTCTCTCCCAGGCCTTGCAGGAGCATGAACTCTTCCTTTAAATCTGTTGGCGGGGGATGTTGAACTTAGCAGCATCTTGTTTGCAGGCATAAACTGTCCAGTGTCACCTAGCGACTCTAGAGGGCTCCTGCTTCTGGTTTGAGGGCTCTTGGCTCTGTCTCCACTTCATCTCCTAGAGAAGGCCATTATGTAGGACTTCTTGGCAGGGGAAGGTGCCATTCACTCACTCAACCAGTATTAATTGGGCACTGCTTTGTACCAGGTGCTTTATGTTTGAGATGCTAGGGATAGAGCAATAAATAAAGTAGGCGTTTTCGTGCCCTCCCAGGGCTCACGGGGATGTCAGGTCAGTCATCTTTCCTATCAAGGTGGCTTCTCCCAGCGTCCTCAGAGTTATGGAGTGACTGACCACGAAGGCATAAGAATACACTACCCACAGTGCTGGTCGGAATCCCCGGCTGGAAGATCAGGACCAAAAATGGTTGCAGCTTGAGCCATTCAGCAGTTGTCATTGATTGATCCATTGGCTACTTAATCTGTTTGTTCATCTGTTAGGGATTCAGTCAGCCAACATTTATTCAGCACCACTGTCTTCCAGGCAAATGCTGAGTGCTGAGAATCCTATGATAAGCAAAATAGATAGAATGCCTGCCTTCGAGGGGCTTCCACTTTAGTTGGGAACACATTTATAAATAAGTAAGAGAGGGCCAGACACGATGGCTCATGCTTGCAAACCCAGCACTTTGAGAGGCTGAGGTGGGCAAATCACTTGAGGTCAGGAGTTCAAGACCAGCCTGGCCAACATGGTGAAACCCCGTCTCTACTAAAAATACAAAAAAATTAGCCAGGTGTGGTGGTGGGTGCCTGTAATCCCAGCTACTCAGGAGGTTGAGGCAGAAGAATCACTTGAACCCAGGAGGCGGAGGTTGCAGTGAGCTGAGATCACGCCACTGCACTCCAGTCTGGATGATAGAGTGAGACTCTGTCTTAAAAAAAAGTGAGAGAAACCAAGTCTGACATTTTACTGTCTAATGCCATTTTATCAATGATAGGTGCTCTTTGAAGTAATATTTTAGATATGCATAAAAATAGATGATACATAAAAATCAGCTAAATAATGTGACATAAAACTTGTAACAAGACTCAAAATGGTGATAGCGGTGGGTGAGTTATTTTTATTCCAAGCCATAGCCCCATTTTGACGAAGATGCACACAGACTGGGACATAGTAGACTCTCGGTGCATATTTGTTGGATGAATAAATGAGTGAGAATATGTTTGGCCACTCATTTGTTGAACGAGTGAATGCTGTTCGGAAATAACTTATGGACCTTTAGAGAAGAATCTCAAACTCAATGCCTGATGGCACCTGGCTGGCAGTGTTAGCGAGTGAAGCAGACTGGGATGGGGAGATGCGAAGGAGCAGTGGAGTCTGAGGCAAACTAGAACCACCCATCTCAAAGGGCCAGCTCCTGCACAGCTTGACTCAAGTGAGGTTTGAAGGCCCAGGCTGCTAGATCCTCCAGTTTTTTAAGAGAAGTTGGAAATCTAGATTTTTATGTCACCAATAGTTTAAAAAGACATTGTTGGCCAACACAAGGTGGTGGGTGAGCAAACAAAACATGTTTGTAGGTTGCTGGTTTTCAACCTCTATTCCAGATTCCTCCAGTGTTAGTTCATGGGCTCTCTTAGTAGGGGCTTAAAAAGGGCTTTGTCTTTTCTGACACCTGGCCCCTCCCCAGTCTTCCTCCAGCCGTAAATTTGGTCAGCACCCCTCATGTACCTTTCATGTCTCATCTCACCTCCAGGTCTTTGTCTGGGTTGGAAAGGATTCTCAAGAAGAAGAAAAGACAGAAGCCTTGACTTCTGGTGAGGACCCAAGTCCCTGGGGGGAGGGTGGGTCCGTTGCTTGTAGGGTGGTGGGAGTGGCTTCTGTACAGGTCTGGGAATGAGCATCATTTCTAGGGGACTGATGGACAAGATAGGGTGGGGACTTCCTCCTCTGTGGCCAGCCCCTTATAAGTCCTGCCTGGGGTAGTGAAGAACACATCAGTTCCTTCAGAAACCCTGAGGTTCTTTCAGAAGCCTCAGGGTTTCTGAAGGAACTGATCTGTTCCAGAGGAAGGAAGGAACAGATGAGAAGTCTCTTCAAGTTCCCAGAATACTCAGGAGCTGAACTTGTCAAGGTTTAGATGTGGCAAAGCAGGCCAGGCATGGTGACTCATGCATGTAATCCCAGCATTTCGGGAGGCCAAGTCAGGAGGATCACTTGAGCCCAGGAGTTTGAGAGTAGCCCAGGCAACATAGTGAAACCCCATCTCTAGAAAAAATACAAAAAAATTAGCCAGGTGTGTTGGTGTGTAGCCGTGGTCCCAGCTACTCAGGAGGTTGAGGTCAGAGGATTGCTTGAACCCAGGAGTTCATGGCTGCTGTGAGCCATGATTGCATCACTATACTGTAGGCTGGGTGACAGAACGAGATGGTGTCTCAAAATGAAAAAAAAAAAAAAAAAAGAAAAAGATGTTGCAAAGCAGATTCTGGGTAGCTGAATAGATCTGATTTATGGGCTGGGAACCCAAAAATTGGTTCCCATATCTTCCAGTAGGGGACTACAAGGGAAAGTAATAAACTTTATGAAGCAGGAGGTTAAGCCATAACCCCGTCCCTTCCTGTGTTCCTGAGCAGGGTGGTAGAGAACCCACGTGGGTATCATGCCTTTAAAGGAGGATGGTGCCCAGGGCAGGGGGTGGGCAGTAGGGACAGTAGGACCATAGACCTACTGTCTTTTGACCTTTGACCTACTGTCTTTTGACCTTTGACCTACTGTCTTTTGACCTTTGACCTTCTTTGTCAACTGCTGTCCTGAGTCACCCTCTCCCTGGTGTGGGAGGCACTAAGAATTCCTGGGGTTTCCTTTTCTTGCACGTGTGTCTGCAGCTAAGCGGTACATCGAGACGGACCCAGCCAATCGGGATCGGCGGACGCCCATCACCGTGGTGAAGCAAGGCTTTGAGCCTCCCTCCTTCGTGGGCTGGTTCCTTGGCTGGGATGATGATTACTGGTCTGTGGATCCCTTGGACAGGGCCATGGCTGAGCTGGCTGCCTGAGGAGGGGCAGGACCCACCCATGTCACCGGTCAGTGCCTTTTGGAACTGTCCTTCCCTCAAAGAGGCCTTACAGCGAGCAGAGCAACTCTGCTATGAGTGTGTGTGTATGGTTTTTTTGTTTTTTTGTTTTTTACAGTATCCAAAAATAGCCCTGCAAAAATTCAGGGTCCTTGCAAAATTGTCTAAAACATCTGTGTTTGGGAAATTAAATTCAATAAAAACATTTTGAAGTGTGTACTCTAGTGTGGCTCAGCTGTTTCCTTGTGTCCATCTGACAGTGAGAGCGAGCATCTGCCCTGTCTATGTCCCTGGTAATTCTGAGAATGCCCAGAGAGGTGCCTCGCATTTGCCTGTGAACTAGCAGAAAAGCTGCATCCACCCTGTGTGTGAATCCTGGTGCCCTGAGAGGCGATGCCACAGTGAGATGAGAGGTGTGTAGATTGTCCTGGGAGATACCTATGTGAAAGGAAATAGGGAGGGCCCAGGCGCGGTGGCTCACACATGTAATCCCAGCACTTTGGGAGACTGAGGCGGGCGGATCACCTGAGGTCACGAGTTCGAGACCAGCCTGGCCAACATGGTGAAAGCCTGTCTTTACTAAAAATAAAAAAATCAGCCAGGTGTGGTGGCACATGCCTGTAATCCCAGCTACTCAGGAGGCTGAGACAGAATCTCTTGAACCCAGGAGGCGGACGTTGCAGTGAGCTGAGATCGTGCCGTTGCACTCCAGCCTGGGCGACAAAGCGAGATTCTGTCTCAAAAAAAAGGAAATAGGTGGGGAACCAAGGAAGACTGGGAGAGCCATCAGACCCTAGACACAGGTCTGACCCTAGGTGGAGAAAAAGGGGAGAGAAGGTTGCACGAAGTGTCTTAGTGGTCATTTATTTAATCCAGGAAGATTTGGCAAAGCTTGCTGGCAGTCCCAAAGCCAAATTCAGTGTTCTTTTTAAATTTAATGGTATAGTCCCATTTTCATTGTTTTTTTACTGTGGCAAACTACATAACAACATATTTATTTTAACCATTTGTAAGTGTGTATTTCGGTAACGTTGCATATACAGTGTTGTGTAGCCATCACCACTCTCTGTACCTAAACCTTTTTGATAATCCCCAGTATAAACGCTCTGCCCATTAAATACTAATCTCCCATTCTTCCCTATTCGCCAGCCCCTGGTAACCTGTGTTTTACTTTCAGTCTCAGAATTTGACTATTCCAGGGACCTCATTTAAGTGGAATCACACAACATTTGTCCTCTGTGTGTGGCTTGTTTCACTTAGCAGAATGTTTTCAAGACTTATCCCTGTTATAGCATGTATCAACTTTTCACTCCTTTTTGTGGCTGAGTAATATTCTACTGCATGTCTATACCACATCTGGTTTATTTAGCCATCAATGGACTCTTCGGTTATTTGTGCCTTTTCGCTATCGTGCATAAGGCTGCTATGAACATAAACGTCTGTTTGATTCAAAGTGTACTTGAGCCAGAGTCAAAGTCAGCCAGCAAAGGAATCGTGTGTCTCCTGTAAGCAGGCGTGCCTTATCTGGCCCCTGCACTCAGTCACTGGGAGGCCTGGCCTTGGGACACATGTGAAATGAAGTTCAAAGCCAGCAGCCGGAGCTCTTATCAAGTATATGCCTTGCAGTGGAAAGCGGGCAGGGTGCATCCTCATAGCTGCCACATCCTGTAGCAGCTGCTTGGACCTTCCTTGCTACCTCTGGTTCCCACAGATTCATTCTGCTGCCCCAAAGCTATGTGGAGAAATCACTGCAGCAGCTGCCATCACAAGAGCTGCCCCCGGATGCTCTCAAAGTTTGCGGTCTTCAGGGTATGGGAAAGGGACTGTTTTGTGCCTTCTTGGTCCCCTGGGTCCTGACTCTCTACTCAAGCTCAGCATGTCACAAGTCCCTCTTGGATATTTCTATGTTGTTTCATAATCTTTTCTCCTGGGAGACTCTAAAGCAGTCCAAGGAACCTGCTGGAGGACATTCCCCAGTCCTCCCCGTCTGTTCTTTTTGATCTCTTCTCACCTTGTTTTCCCCCTTCTTGTTCTGTGTCACCTCCCACCACCACTCCATCCCCATTGAGTTATGATGTGAAAGCTCCCAAGCATATGACTGTAAAAGAACAGAAACCAGCATAAGGGATTAAATGATGGGCAGGCTGTGTGTGTGTGTGTGTGTGTGTGTGTGTTTTTACACTGTTGTTTCCAAAGCTGGCTGATCACCTAAATTGCCCAGGGAACTTTTTAAAAGCATGGATTCCCCAAGGCCGTTCCTCCAGAGATTCTGATTCATTGCAGAAGTGTTGAGGGTAGTGGAGAAGAAATTTTCCGGGTGAAACATGCAGAGAAGATCAAGTCATTTTCAGGCAGAGGGTGCAGCAAGTACAGGCAGGGGGCTGTGGGGGAACAGTGTGCTCAGGGACAGACAGCAGCCTGGAGTGGCAGGCCTCTGAGCTGAGAGGCGGGCTGGGGATTTGAATGCCATACCAAGGGTTTGGACTTGATCCCATAATGCCTGCCTTGCCGACCCCCAAAGGTCTGCTTTCATGGTCACAGCAATCAACTTGACAAAGTCCTGGTACAAAACTGGCATTTACCACCCAATGCTTCCAGGGCTTTCATGAAAGGCAGTTAGAGGCCTGTGTAGACAGAGCTAGCTTACTTCCTAGAAATTCGTGGGAGTTAAAATTTCAGGTAGACCTGCCCATTAATTCTTCATTTCAGTTTATACCGGCATTCAAGGGTATGGCTGTGGCCTCAAAAGAGTGTTGTGCAATGCTCTGAGAAAGAAAATAGCCTGGGGTCACTAAGATGCTGACTTCTTATTTTTCTCTCAAAGGCCGAAAAGCCAATCAGGAACACTATCACTTCAATCACATAGTTTATCTTTCTAACGGTTGCAGACGTCATCATCTCCTACGATGGAAAAATCATTGTGAAATAATGAGACAGATGCCAGAGGGACAATGCTAGGCTTGGATCCTGTGTCCATCTTGGGCAATTCAGTTGAACAGATATTTATTTTGTACTTACTTTGTGCAAGGCATTATAGATATAATACTTAAAAAAAAACTTTTGGAGCCTCAAGTTACCCACCTGCAAAATGGTAATGTTGTATTAGTACTTATAGCTGGAGGTGGTGTAATATAGTGGCTATATATATATATTGTGGCTATATATATAATATATGGCACACCTGCTTACAGGAGACACACGATTCCCTTGCTGGCTGACTTTGACTCTGGCTCAAGAACACTTTGAATCAAACAGATGCCCATGTTCATAGCAGCCTTATATTATACTATAAGCCTTATATTATACTACTACAGCTGGCCTTTGGAGTCAGACCTGGATTCAAATCTAGCTCTACCACTCATTAGCAGTGTGATCTTACTTAAGTTCTTTGCCATTTCCTTAGCTGAAAAATGGGAATAAGAATAGTGTCACCCCACTTAGAATTCTCATGAGGATTAAGAGGTAATGCTTAGTACAATGTCTGGCCTATAGTAAGTGCTCCAAAATGGTTAAAAATAATGAAAGCACCTAGGGCACAGCAGAACCTAGTATTCATCCACGAAGGCAAAGACCCAATGTAGTGTGGATCAGACAGGATGTTTTTGGCTGTAAGCAATGGAGAGCTAACTCAAACCAAATTAAGCTGTAAGCACACTTACGTGCTCTCATACACAATCAGTTCAGAGTTGAGAGGGCCTTCATGGTTTCCTGCTCCTTCTCTTGGCTTGGCCCTCCCTAGTCTAGCAGTAAAATATCTGTGGGCGTTCTGGTTGCGCCACACCCATGAACAGCCATGCCCAGAGGAAAAGAGGACAGTTTCTAGAAATGTTTTCAGAAAAGGGAGGAGGAGCCACTCCCAAGTCCACAGAAAACCTTTCCTCAGGTCTCAAGAGCCCATATTATGTCACATAATCATTCCTGATGGAATCATGGGCTAGAAGGATGGAATTATTCTTGGGCCAGTTGGGTTCATCCTAGCAGCTGGGGGTGAATTCTCTTGAGGTCAGAGCTCTCAGGGGAGGTATCTGAACAAAGTCATGGCTCCCAGGAAGGACGGAGGAGATCAATGGATGCTGGGTAGACCATCATTTTGTTGGAGACTTTTGGGGGCCATAGGCTGAAAATTAAAAGTAATGGCTCCTTGCAGTTCTGTGGCATCCAGTACTTTTCAGAGTGCTCAATTTCCGGTCATTTTTCCCGTGGAATCTTTTAGGGAAGATTTGCAGCCTACATTATGATTACTTTGTTTCTAGAGTTTATTGTAAAACCTCAGTTTTAACAGCAGCTTCAATTTCCTTTCTCACTAAACTCTTCTGGCTACAGGGTAGATTGAAAAGGGGCTGTATCCTATTAGCAAGCATGACTGGTTTAGGCAAATCCTAGCTTGATCTGAGCCTGGGTTGCTGTAGACCTGATGTTAACAACATCACAGGAAGAGATCATCACTAATATCCCCAGGGATTTTGCTGTGGCCTGGTCAAACACAGCCAAATGAGATTACAAATGGACATGAAAAAAAGATGTGTGAAGTGTCTTGCACAGTACTGGCATTCAACCATGGTTCCTTTTGCCTTCTTCTTGGTTCCTATAAAGTAAAAACTCTTCAGGTAACCGCATAGCTTTGAAGTTAGGATATTAGACATGATCTAGCCCAGGATTTCTTAAGTCTTTGGATAGGTTTGGGAGTGGGGCCAGTGTACCCCCAAAGGATCCAAATTTGTGTTGTGCACACTGTTGTACAGTTTTCAGACGAAGCTCTGAAGCTTCCAACACATTCTCAAAAGGTCTGAGACCCAAACAGGTGGACTGTAATCTTGTTTTACAGGTGAGGAAAATGAGGCTGAGACAGCATATGACTTATGTAAGGTCACATTATAAGGTGGATGGTATAGGAAGAAAAGCACTCCAGAGCAGTGATTTTCAAACGAAAATATGTAGAAGTCTATGAGGTGCTTCTGTGATTTTATAAACATTAGATTCAAATTCCATGTTTAAAGTGGTAATAAAAAGACAAGCAAAACGGAGAAATCGAATATAGACTCTGAATATAAGATTGGAACGCTTTCATAACTCTAATTAATATGAATTTTTGTTTTTCAAAACAGCCTCATTGTTCTCATTGAGTTACTTTATATTCAGTACATGTTATAAATGTGAACTCAAGAATTTATCCTGGCAAAAGACACCTTAAACCTTTTACCAATGCAGTTACCTTTGAAAAAAGGGGTTTGCTGTTGAAAGTAGGGGAAGGGGCACTGGATTCACCATTTACTAGCCAAGTAACTGGGAGACCAGGTTTGTGAGTATCACAAGAAATGATATATTTTAAAAGGCTACATAAGCTGAAAGTCTACAGGACACTGGTTTCCTCCTGCTCAGGACAGTGTGTTAAGACATTTGTGGTTACAAATGCCCAATCGGGCCGGGCGCGGTGGCTCACGCCTGTAATCCCAGCACTTTGGCAGGCAGATCACCTGAAGTCAGGAGTTCGAGACCAGCCTGGCCAACATGGTGAAACCCCGTCTCTACTAAAAATACAAAAATTAGCCAGACATGGTGACAGGCGCCTGTAATCCCAGCTACTCCAGAGGCTGAGGCAGAAGAATCGCTTGAACCCAGGAGGCGGAGGCTGCAGTGAGTTGAGATCGTGCCATTGCACTTCAGCCCGGGTGACAAGAGCGAGACTTCGTCTCAAAACAAACAAACAAAACAAACAAACAGACAAACAAATGCCCAATCGACTCTCCTCTTTTCATAGTGAACTCTGGCTGAATCAGATGGCCCAAAACAAAACTTTTAAGTTTAGGGCCTGCTTAGGTGTGAATGTAAACAAACTTCGATAGTCTTGGGAAAAGTTGTGATCTACAAAATGGTGTGGTGGTGTGTGGATGGGGACACTAGAGGCAGTGTCACATGAAGATACACTGATACACTTCACACATCTTTGGCATTAGACAGATCTGGGTTTGAATTCTAGCTCTCTTCCTTTCTAACCTTGTGACTTTGGTTGTTTTAACCTTTGAGCCTCAGTGTCCTCATCTACAAAATGGTGATAATAAAGTGTCTATGAAGCTATTTTGGGATAAAATGACAGAATGTACGTACACGTATTTGTGCACAGAGCTAAGCAACTGGTGCTTCCAAATGGTAGCCACTAATTCAAGACAGTTCTTCAAAGGTCAGATGTTGCAGGTAAAACACATTGGTTTTTTTTATCATTCTTTCTTTCTTTTTAAGTAAAAGTTATGTCTATGTGATTAACTGGATGACAGCAAGAAGTGGGTTCCTGTCCCGTTTGGAGGAAGGCAAACGGAAATGAAGCCAGTTAAAGCTTTGTGGTGGTGGGGGTGTGCGTGGATCTCTAACTCCCCAGGGAAAATGTGTGGGCTGGTGCACCAGAGGGTGCCTGAACCTGGGAGACAGCAGATGGCCCACAGCAGCCTGTCCCCTTCCCCTGGCCCACAAAGCACACGAGAAGCCAACCAGCCAGCTCAGAAGCAGAAGATCTAACGTACTACTTCTGCAAATGGAAATCCACATACACTCAATGCAGAACGAAACAGACTCTCACCCCAAAAATATTAGTAAAAGTGCATACACTTTATTATGTACATTGTTGGAAAGGGAGGCCACCTAGAAAAACTCCTGCACTGGCACTGTGTTCCTAGAGCTCCTGCTATGCGTCCCTCCCAAGTGATTTAACTTCAACCTATTGGACTATGAATTCACAAGGCAGAAAAGTCAAGGTCATTTGCTATCTGGAGACAGGAGAACTCAAGGATCCAAAAGCACTGTTACTCTTAAGTTGCGGAAGAGATTTTCAGCCAGGATATGGAGCCTCCCGGTCCTCAAGGGTAAGCCACCTCACACAACGGATAAAACCATCATTTTAAAATTCAATATATAAGTGCAACTTGAGTTTAAGTTGCACTGCTCCATACCTCTAATAAACTCAGCTAGGAGCCAGGATACATGGTAGTTCAAGGCTTCCTAAAAT
Organism: Mandrillus leucophaeus; assembly: GCF_000951045.1. Classification (NCBI taxonomy): domain Eukaryota; kingdom Metazoa; phylum Chordata; class Mammalia; order Primates; family Cercopithecidae; genus Mandrillus; species Mandrillus leucophaeus. The sequence goes on along the minus strand of NW_012103743.1, from coordinate 1,342,269 downwards.
AAGCTTGAAATTGGGGTACAGGGGAAGGGACATCCATTGGCTGGATGGACACAGTGGTTCAGCTAAGGATAGCTATAAAGGCTCGTGCTGGGAAAGAAAGCTGTTATTCTTAGACTTCTCTAGGTGAACTCAGAGTCTCAAAGAGGAAATGTTACAAATGTCACCTGCCAGCTTTCTTGCCAGTAAATAGAATGCCAGGTTGCTCAGATTCATAGACATTTGCAAAACAGAAGATGTCTCCTAATATTATAGACTAAGAAATTGCTGTCCAGAGAAGCTGACCAGTTCCTCTTTCAGCATCAATATACATGACAGAAGAATGACTAGGTAAGTTTAAAAAGATCTACGTCTATATAGATATCGTAAAGTTTGACAGTATCTGCCCAAGATAATTAGACATTATATAGTCAATACATTGTGAATTCCTTATACTATGTAATGAATAGGTTTGTAATCAAGATATTTCACAGTGTCCCACAGTTAACAGCATGCAGATAGTAAAATATAATGGTTTCCTGAAGTTATCTCTTAAAAAAGTATTTTAGTCCTTAAGCTATTCAAATGGATATATAACAATTGCATATAGAACGTAGAGAAAATTTTATTACAAAATTAAAACTATTTAAAACCTGATATATGAAAATAGGCAACAGTGAGAAAAAAGCACTTTTGTGACAACTATTTAGCTAGTTTGAAAGGCAGAACACAGAGGAATCATTTACTCACAAAGAACGCTCAAAGAAGTTAAAACATGGATGTATTTTTTAAATGACCACTATAGTAGTGAATTTAAAAGTCTTTGAAGGGTTAGAGTAATCTTTTTCATTAGTCTTGACTATTGCTGGTTCTGACAAGTATAGGCAAGAAATGGCTACTCTCAAATAAGGATTATTCTGAAACATGGTCTGGATTTAGAAAATAAATGAACATTAGGCGAATTTTCTTAATTAAGACTCTGCGCCAGGCGCGGTAGCTCATGCCTGTAATCCCAGCACTTTGAGAGGCAGAGGTGGGTGGATCACCCGAGGTTAGGAGTTCGTGACTAGTCTGATCAACATGGTGAAACCCCATCTCTACTAAAAAAAAAAAAAAAAATACAAAAATTAGCTGGGCGTGGTGGCATGAGCCTGTAATCCCAGCTACTGGAGAGGCTGAGGCAGGAGAATCTCCTGAACCTGGGAGGTGGAGGTTGCAGTGAGCTGAGATCATGCTATTGCACACCAGCCTGTGCAACAAGAGTGAAACTTCATCTCAAAAAAAAAAAAAAAAAAAAGACTCTCCGGCTCCGCAGTAAGGCACGTTTGACCTAGAGAAGCTGGCTGTGGTGTAAGGTCATCCCTTTCTGCAAAGCATTTATCCAGTCAGCAGTGTCAGGTGGCAGTTACAGCCCAGGTTGCCTCTGGCCTGGGTGCTTAGGGGGTTCAGAATGAGTCAGTGGAAGTCAAAACAAGAGGGATCTAACCTACTACGTAATAATCTAAACATACAAACTTTTAACTATTTTAAGACTAACAGATTACCTTCTATAATCACCAATCTCTCAGTATTTACAAGCTAACAATTCTTTCACCTATTTTTATAACTGCTATGCATTCTGGGAACACCACAATTGACATATGGAAAAGGAAAAGCCCTACCCTCTTTTTATGAGTTAAAGGCTCATTTGGTCCCCCACTTCATCCTTGGAAGGGTAGCGCTCATTTCTATGCTAGCCTAGATGGCCGTGTTTTGCCCCTATGATTCCTTGCAGCATATCTATGGGCAGAGGGAAGACAATTGTTGAGTTTTTCTCAGCAGCAATGGTGGTCAGTGTCTGCAGGTACCGGAGCTGAAGGGCTGCAGGAGATTCAGTGATGACCATGGAGGCTTCTTTCAGAGCCCTGGATGCATTCATTTCTCCTTCGGCTGCAATAACCTATGGAGAGGTGAAAGGAGAGGTTGAACTGGAGAAAACCACATGGTGACACGCAGCACTCTTTAACCTGGGGTGCGTATACCTCAAGTGGTCCACAAAACTTTCCAGGGTGTACGCCAGAAGAGTTTTAAGGAAATCAGTTTCTACATACTCAGTTTCCATACGCTTCTTTTTCTAAAACTGACTTGCCTGAGTAGTGCCTGGATCAAGACATTCTCTTTTTTTATTTTTATTTATTTATTTTTTGAGACGGAGTCTCACTCTGTCGCCCAGGCTGGAGTGCAGTGGCAAAATCTTGGCTCACTGCAAGCTCCAATTGCCGGGTTCACACCATTCTCCTGCCTCAGCCTCCCAAGTAGCTGGGACTACAGGCGCCCGCCACCTCGCCCGGCTAATTTTTTGTATTTTTAGTAGAGACGGGGTTTCACCGTGTTGGTCAGGATGGTCTCGATCTCCTGACCTAGTGATCCGCCTGCCTCGGACTCCCAAAGTGCTGGATTACAAGCGTGAGCCACCACGCCCAGCCAAGACATACTCTTTTACTACTGCCTTTCTCCCATTTTCCAAGGTAACAAAGGGATAATTCAAAATACTGAGCAGGATTGAGAAACCAAGTAACTTTAATGACTGCATGCAAATCCTTTTGCAAGTCAGGAGGATTTCCAATTCTCTGATGAGTACCTTACTAAACTGAAAGCTGACAGGTCGTTATAAATATTTTTTGATGAAAGACTGTGATGTGATTTTTTTAGCGCATAAATTCAAAGGGAGTGCTAAGAACTGTATGATACTACTTTGAACAAAACTTCCATTTCCATCTACTTATTTATGTAAATAAGGTTTCAAAGTCCTTATAGCTATAAAAATGAAAAATAGGAATAAAACTGATGCTGAATCCTGTCTCATTCTAGCATTAAACAACAGCCATCTATACATGTACAATTTAATTCTCATTCGTCTTATGAAGACAAGCATTTCTAGTAAACATCAACTTCTTGTACTGGGTGCAGTGGCTCACACCTGTAATCCCAAAACTTTGGGAGGCCAAGGTGGGCAGATCACTTGAGGTCAGGAGTTCGAGACCAGCCTGGCCAACATGGCAAAACCCCGTCTCCACTAAAAGTATAAAAATTAGGCAGGCATTGTGGCAAGCACCTGTAAATCCAGCTACCTGAGAGGCTGAGACAGGAGAATTGCTTGAACCCGGGAGGTTGCAGTGAGCCAAGATCATGCCACTGCACTCCAGCTTGGGTGACAGAATGAGACTCTGTCTCAAAAAAAAAAAAAAAAAAAATGACTTCTTATTTAGGAGAAATTCTGAAATGTTTGTAGAACCTTGTTTTTAGTTACAGGAAATTTTTAAAAATTAATTCTAATTTATGGACTAAATGTGTTGCAGTAGGTTAATAAAATAATTCATGACAAAATATACGTTAGGAAAAGAATCTGGGGGAAGTGAAGGTGCAATAAAAAACTTAGGTTTAAGAAGAAGAAGAAAAAAAAAAACAATAAAAAGCTCCTGACCGTTAAGAGTTTACTTACATATTTTTAATGGATAACTACATCATTATTATTTCTCATTGGGTACATTTAAAAGAATGATGTTAACAGTTTTATTTTAAAATGTCAATATTTACAACATGCCATGAATTATATTCTTGGCAAGTACATAAATTCAAGATGAAAATTTTTACATGCCAATTTAAAATGTTTGATGGGCTTTATAGTTTTTCTAAATTCTGTAAGGGGTTTCACAGGCGAAAAAGTTTGAAGATCACTCGAGCAGTGGAGAGAACAGGAGCTCTGGAGTCAAATGGACTTGAGTTCAAATCCCAAATCTAACATTTACCAGCCGAATGTCCTCAGAGAGGTTACTGAACATCCTGAACCTCAGTTTCCCATTCTTAAAGCAGACTAACATGTACTTCAGAGGACCACTTGTGAGAAAGACAGAGAAAGTATATAAAGTGTTAAAGGAATAAAGGGGGTTATTACAGAGGAATGGCAAGACCTGATTTTCGGGTCCAACTGTGCTTTAATGCACAAAAGATTCAAAGTAGTTACTTTAATTCATAATCCTAGGAGAAGGAAAGGTATTAAGATACCATAATTTTCAAGATTTAAAGTACAGTTTCTCCAGGTTATTATCCTCACTTGAATCCTGAAAAATTAGTGGTCCATAATACTCCACGAATATCAGAATTGGAGGCAATGGTCTTATGCCCAGTGAAATTTCATTCACTTACACAGCAAATTGGGGGCCTTAAGCCCTGTGTAGGAGAAGCTAGGGATAGAGTGGAATCCCTAGCCTTCTTCAGCTCCTGGTCAGGTAGGGAAGGCAGACATGGAAGTAGATCATTTCATTCTGGTGTGATAAATGCTGACAGATATATGTACAAGGCACAGTGCTAGCACACAGAAGAAAGAAGCTTTTCCAGAGGGTGACGTGGTGAGGTTATAGAAGTTGAATATTAAATGATAAAATGTTTGCTGATTAGAAAAAGATGAGGAAGAATATTTTAGGCAGAACACATGAAATGGTAAAGAGGTATAAAAATGGTATATTCCAGAAAACTGTCAATAGCTGAATGCTATGGCAGGAAGAGGGGAAAGGTGAGGGATGAATGGGGCCGGGTTCTGAAGGGCAGTGACGGGCCAGGGTGTTTGGTCTTCATTCTGTGGGCAATGGGAAACTGCAGAACGATTTTAAGCAGATAATAACCTCCATCAGATCTAGTTTGAAAAAACTCTCTGATGGATGTCTGAGGTTAGAAGAGAAGGCAGTGAAAGCTGCTAGTGGAACCGCTTTAGAGTGGGTGGTGTGATTCACAGGTGGTGGGGACACAGAATGAAATGGTTTGGGGAGCTATTCTGCCTCCCTGAAGGAGGGCGAATCAATGGAATTTGGAAACTAGGTAGGAGGAGGAAAGGGGGACAGAGGCTGAGACCCAGGTTTCTAGGTTTTGGTTGCATAGGTTAGTGCCATTAATGGAGATAGGATACAGAATACGGTACTCACTGAGAGAAAGCATCTAGTTTATAGGGTAAAAACCTAATTTATCAAAGCCACCCATCACGTCCTGCGGGAACAAGGGTCAGCTCTGCTCAAAGAAAACCACAGAACTGTATTCCAAGGTAGGCACTAGAGAGAATACATCAGAAATCCCCTGCTATGACAGCAGTAGGCTCTGATTTTTTCCATTTCATCTCAGATGTCCAATTAGGCACTTTTTTCTTTGGACATGGACCAGCTGGAAAGATACCTCATTTCCTACCACCAATCAATACATAATTGCTTGGCTGAGAAGCCAGACCCAACGGGCTGGGCATACATTTTGTTCATAGAAAAGCCACACTGAGCAAGCTGCCAAAGATGTAAACAACACCACCGGCTTTGTCTAAATACAGGCCAAGTACACTCTGTTGATAGGATCTTAGAGAGCAAAGCAAGCTATTTGTGGGTGTGCACAGTTTTTGTCCAATGTGTAGTAATCTCATAGCAATCAACATTTTATATTTACAGAATATCATTTTAAAGTCTGGCATTTTCATGTATGTCAAATTGGTGCTACCTGTCCCTTCTGTAGACCAGGTGGTCTGGGCAGAGGAAAGGGCAGAGAAAGGTGATCTGTATTTCTGCACTCCACCCTCTCAATTGATAGACTTCTACACCCAGAAACATGAGCCCAAAAGCATGTGCCAGGTGTTTTTCTGAGAGTTATGAAAAGGAAACAAAAGATGATGCAAACACAAAAGAGATTACATTTCAAGCCACTAAAAGCTGGTCTAAACACTTTAAAAACCAAACCTAACATACAGAGAAACACATGGGAGAATCTGTCTTCTTCTGTGACTGGTTTCTTTCACTCAAATTATATGTGTGAGCACTTACATTCATTCTCTTTGCTACGTAGTATGCCTATGTGTGAATAAACCAGACTTCATCCATTCAGCTAGGAATGGACATTTGGATATTCTATAGTTTGGCTCAATGTGCTGGTGTGAACATTCTAGTACATACCTTGGTAAACATATGAGTGCATTTCTGTTAGATTTATAGTTAGGAGTTGGAGCTGCTGGCTCATAGCATACACAAATGTTCAGTTTGAATAGACGTTGCCAGACTGTTTTCCAAAGTGGTTGTATTAAGTTACACTGCCACCAGCAGAATATGAGAGTTCAAGTTCCTCTCTCACCCACACTGGGTTCTTTTCCGTTCTTTTCAGGCCATTCTGATAGCTGTCTAGTGTGACATCTGCTTATAATGTGAATTTGCATTTCCCAGATGGCTAATGAACCTAAGGAATTTTTCTGTAAAGTCTCTTAATCTTTAGTTTCTTCCACTCTATCTCACCTTTCCTGTGCAATTTATTTGTTGAAGAAACTGTGACCGCCCTATTTTCCATGAGAATTTCAAGACAATAAGCCTATGGTTGTTGCAGGGTTACTGTGTTTTACAGAAGGGCTAGGCTCATTGTGATTCTATGTGTGAACTCCAAGGCAGTCGCTGCCCGGGTTCATGAGCCTGCTTCTAGACTAACCCTACAGCCCCGTCCAAATGGGAGTATGGCAATTCACAATTCTAAGCGGTTTCTTCTCTCTTTTCTTACTGTTATAAAGGGAAGATAGAAACTTTCTTTCCAAACTCTTAAGAATGCTATGGAAAAGGCTCATAGCCCATCCTGGGAAGTCAGTCCTAGAGGAGGCAGTGAGGAGCAGAGGGGAATTCTAATTTCCACTGCCACTAATCAACTGTGTGACCTTGCAGATGTCACTTAACTTTTCTGGGCTTCAATTTTTCCTTTGAATAGTGGAATGGCAAACAAGTTTCATTTTTTTTTAACGTTTTTATTATTTAATTTTTAATTTAATTTAATTTTTTTGAGGAGTCTTGCTCTATCACCCAGGCTAAAGTGCAGTGGCACAATCTTAGCTCACTGCAACCTCCACCCCCAGGGTTCAAGCAATTCTCCTGTCTCAGCCTCCCAAGTAGCTGGGATTATAGGTGCCTGCCACCACACCGGGCTACTTTTTGTATTTTTAGTAAAGACGGGGTTTCACCACGTTGGCCAGGCTGGTCTTGAACTCCTCACCTCAGGTGATCTACCCACCTCAGCCTCCCAAAGTGCTGGGATTATAGATGTGAGCTCGGCCTCAAGTTTTGTTTTTTAGAGCTAACTCTAAGCAGTTGAGGGTTGTTACCTGGACTGCTGTAGAAGGATTCTGAGGCCAAGTCTAAGCTCAGTGGAAAACAGTGCCATGGTTAATTACTAGCATGGCAATAGCAGGATGGAGTGGTAGCATCTGGGCTAGGTATTTGCCACCTATGGAAGATAATCTCTGAGGATCCTTTGGGCTCTGACATTCTATATAGTATATGTATGGTACATTCTACTATTCAATCTGGTTTGGAAATGAGGCTTTTGGCTAATAACATATTCTAGTTAAAAGCAATTCCTAATTTTCAAAACAATTAGATGATAGGGCACATTTAATAACATCGTAAACATAATTTAATCTTCTAAATGTAATGATTTTGAAAGAAGGCACTTGAGGGTTCTGCAGTACTATCAGGTTATCATCACAAAGCAACAATGATCCTATTAGGCAAACCTAAACACTCTGGTTAATAGAAAATTCTGAAGTCACATGCCAAATGAGCTACTATCCTATTTGATGCTGGCTAAGAAATTATAGTGACCAGTTTGTGGTTTAAAGGGCATCCTAACAAAAGAACAGGGTTCTGTGGTCAGCCAGTTACCACCAGCTACTACTATTTTCTAACAATAACAAATTGGTTTGCTCCTTGTGTCTTGGGAGATTTGTCCAGTCCACAGCAACTCCTCCGATGAAAACTGCTTCTCTTCTTCAACCCATTCACAGGCATAGGGCTGTGGAACCATATTATTATGCTATCTTTGCACTTTGACCAAAGTTGGACCAAAAAGAATCTCTCTTCCGTGAATGTGGAATTAGGGCTGGTCTGTGTTCTTTAGTGTTCACCTGGCAGACACGTAAACCTGGGAGCTAGACATTCTCCACCACAAGCTATCTACAGTGACATGTAGCACAGGAAAGGGAATGACTAGTTCCCTGAACTGCCTTCTGGTTCCTGTTTTGGTGAGACTTGCCCCTACTTCCTACCCTTGGGTTTGGTGAGATATCCCTGAACTTTTACACATTATCATCTTTAAAGATACTCTTTTCTAGGTTAGATTAACAAATATTTCCTCAGTGCCTCCCAGAGGGGCCATGCCACCCATGCAGGGCTAAGACATTGGCAGATGATGATGAAAAGAAGGAAGAAAAAAGGCAGATGTCAAAGTAAGAGAATATAAACAAGAGGAAAAGAGAGAATGAGGAATAGGAAACAGTAAAAGGGAAAAAGATCCAGAGAAAAGAAAAAGAACAAAAAAGAAGCCAAAAATAAGTAAGGGATGGGTGGTATGGATGGAATGATGACCCACTTGCCCCGAAGCTGGAATTGTTAATTTATCCTTAATGATGAATTGGGAGAATAAAGTACGGTACACACAGTCATAAAAGAATGAGGTAAGTCTATATGTACTGATATGCCCATAGATACTGATATTAAATGAAAAAAGCAGAGCACAGAACAACATGTGCAGTATAACCCTACTTTTGTAAAACGAACAAGCCAGTAATCCAAAAACCTGGTCAAATAAAATCCAAATACACTCAACTGTTAAGAGTGGTGACCTCGGCCGGGCGCAGTGGCTCAAGCCTGTAATCCCAGCACTTTGGGAGGCCGAGACGGGCGGATCACGAGGTCAGGAGATCGAGACCATCCTGGCTAACACGGTGAAACCCCGTCTCTACTAAAAAAAATACAAAAAACTAGCCGGGCGATGTGGCGGGCGCCTGTAGTCCCAGATAGTCGGGAGGCTGAGGCAGGAGAATGGCGTGAACCCGGGAGGCGGAGCTTGCAGTGAGCTGAGATCCGGCCACTGCACTCCAGCCTGGGCGACAGAGCGAGACTCCGTCTCAAAATAAATAAATAAATAAATAAGAGTACTGACCTCTGGGGGAATATGATTTGAAGTTACAGGGAGGGCTTTCACTTCTACGAATTTACCACTTCAAGATTATTTCAATCTTTTACAACAAACATGTTTCACTTTTTTATAATTATTAATAAAAGAGAAAACTCAGTAAGACAAACAAGTTTTAAGAAAATGTTACCTTGGCGCGGGCCTCACGGGACGCTTCTGCTTCTGCAGCCATAGCTCTCTGGAGCTGCACAGGTAGTTTCACATCCTTGATTTCCACACGCTCCACCTTTATTCCCCAGGCATCAGTGGCATCATCCAGAGTAGACTGTTAGGAAGAGAGAAGACAAGCTAAATCTGCTCAGCCCAGATGCCGACAGAGGCTGTATTCACTGGGATTCGGAGGAGATAAGGTGCTGGGGAGAGTAGTGGAAAGAATGGTGATGCAGGGGGGCTAGCTCACTGATCCTGATTCTGTTGCTTGCAAGCTAATGCAGGGGTTAGCAAGCTTCTTCTAAAAGGGCCATATAGTGATTGTTTATTTGTAGTCTCTGTCTCAACTATTTAACCCAGCTGTTGTAGTCAAAAGCAGCCACGGATAATATATAAATAAATGGCTGTGGCTATACTCCAGTCAAACTTTACTTACAAAAACTACAGCCTGTAGGCTACAGTTTGCCAACTCCTGAGCTAATGTGACTCTGTGTAAGCCATATTACTCCTTTGTGCTTCAACTTCCTCCCTTTAGAATGTCACGCGAATGAAACCACACATCTATTTCATAGGTTGTTGTGGATATCAAATACGATCATAGATTTTACCCACAACGAAGTATATACAAATAACAAGAATCCAGACTTACAGCACTCTGTCTTTTCTGAACAAGCTATGCTTAACTGAATATATGTAACTCAAGAAAGGCTGGAAAGCACAACAGTTATCATTCATGGGACACACACAGAATAAAGCTTTAGGAATACCTACACTATCTTGTAGAATAGCTTCTGTTCTAAACAAAAAGGTTATTATTGATTCTGGAAAAAAATACACACTGAAGAAAATTTTTAAAAACTGTACGCATGAGTGTTATTAACTCATGAACCGCTAATGTGAAAAATCTCCCCTCCCACCAAATTTGAAAAATTTTACGATGAAGGAAAATAAAAGGCCACAGACTCCCCACAATTTGAATTAATAAAAGGTTCTCAAAAAACCATTGACCCTTTGCTTCATTTTTCAACTTTTGGGAGGTAACAGCATCGACGCACTCCCCACCTGCATGTTGTGTGCGATTTCTTCTCTGTCAGAGAGGATCTGAGAAAGGTTCTTGGTGCCCAGAACATTCCTCAGAGTAGTTTGTGCCAAAAGACGGGTGGCTGAGTCAGCATTGGTGATATTTGCTACAGCCAGGGTTGCATTCTGAACGCGGTAATAGACCACACCATCCACGCTAATTGTCACTGAATCCTTAGTGAGGATCTACAAGATGAAGGAAGCAATTTTACATCTGTCAATGGTTGTGTTTTGTTTTTTTTTTAACATAACTGTAAGGAATGTTATTCTACAGAATATCTTATAATACTAGCTGATTTTCTTTAGTAAGACGTCAGAAAGTTAATTATATCTTTTAAAATTTAATAAAATAAATGTATTTATTCAAGTCCATTAATTCATTCAATCATACAAATAATATTGAGATATCACTCAACAGCAGGCACTGTACTAGGTACCAGGGATTAGGGTAGGAAAAAACTTGGTTCCTACTTTGAAGGAGGTTAGGGAATCAAAGGAAGCTTTTAGGGGCAGCTGTGCGTGGCAGGGGTGATACTGAATTGAATCTTGAAGAAAGGAATACAATTTTTCTGGGGTGTTGGGTGGAGTGGAAGAACATTTAAGAGAGAGGCACTAGAGAGTCAAGGTTTGATAAACTACAAGTTGCAAAACATTACCCGAACAAAAAGTGCAAGAGGAATGTTTTTAAAGGGCAAGGTCAGCACAAAAACGTATTTTACAGCATGCTACATAAAAATGCTAAACACGACATAATTTTGTTTTAAGCTAAAAAGTTATCTGAGTAAGAGGCTCCAGGAAAACAGTTACATCAATCACTTAAACTTACTGAGACTCAGTTATCTTATTTGTAAAGCAGAGATTAATTATAGTACCTACTTTGCATTGTTGCTAGAATTAGTGCGCTAAATACATTCAAGTGCTCAGAAAAGTTCCTGGCACATAAAAGCTGTCTTATTATTTCATCTTGGATAACGGTGGTAACTTCACCGAATAAAACCTTAACTTGATTAACTGTAATAAGTTAATTTAGACAATAAATAAGCCAGCTGGGCATGATGGCATACACCTGTAGTTCCAGCTACTCAGGAGGCTGAGGCAGGAAGAGTGCTCCAGCCTGGGAATTCCAGCCTCTCTCACGGACAACATCAGGCTGGCACCTTTCTACTGATCATTTAAATGTCCTTCTCTCTGTGAAACTTTCTTGACTTACTTGGCAGAGTTAAGCACTCTTCCCTTGCACTTCCACTGCACCTTACTGTAGTGACATTATTTATTCACATTTCTGCTTCTCTGAGTATGAATTTCTTAAGGGCAATTCTTGGTAACTCTAGCACTGACAGAGTGTTTGAAACATAGCGGGTAGTCAATAGATGAGAGATGAACTGAACTGAAATGTGGTCCTGAGAACAGTGAATGATGAGGAACAAAGGAGTGAGAGTTAGGAGACCTGAACTGTAGTTCCAGCTCTGCCTTCAGGTCCCTGGATGGCCTCTAGCAAGGCTTTTAACAGATTTGACCTACAGATTCCTCATTTGTGAGGTGGCACTAATAATCCTGCCTAATTCTACTCAAATTTCTGTGAAGATGAAATAAGAACATACTTGTGAATGAAGCCCTTTTGAAAGAGTAAGCAGCTATGTAAATGGAAGGTAATAACAACAATGTTGTTAGATGGCTGTTTAGCCCTGCCAGACATCAAAGCAGTGATCCTTTTTTAGTAATCTCAAAATACTTCTAACATGGAAGAGAACTAGAGGATTTATAAATAAATGTACAGTGTATTACCATCTTGTATGAAAACTAATTATTTCCCATGACATGATGGGAAAATGTGTCAATTCCAAATTCTTGCCACTTTGACTTTGCCACAGCTTCTTTCTAAAGCTACAGCTTCTCTGCCTCCTGTTTATCATCGGCAAGGGTTTATCTCCCTTCACAGAAACTTCACAGGGGAATCAGAAAAAGGATTGCTTGCCAAGTTCTAATCTGTTTTGCATTCAGCAGCTTGCAGAAGAGGAAAGAGCCACTGGAAAGCAGAAGCTTAAACAGCAACTCTGCCAGATGTCTGTAACGTTTACAGTGGAAAATGCCAGAATGCCCAGCTACCCTGAAAGCGGCTCCTTCTGAGACTCGATCTTCCCTAGACGATGGGAAAACATACAGAGAATACGGTGATACTCTAAGTCTTGTTCTTATGAGTAAAATGTGGGCAAAATCACTTCTGGCATCATTAACTTTGGGTGGATTATAAAGTCTGACCTCACCCACTTCTTGGATCAGTACCAACAAGGAAGTTCCTAGGCTGGTTTCTGGTATTTGTGACATGAGAAGGCAACATGGCCAGGCTCCATCACCATGCTGAGTATCTGGCCTTTGGCCAGGAAACCCTGACAGCATTCTTCTGTCCTTCCCACTTCATGTTTTTAGGTTTTCTGTATGCAACGGTTATTATGCCTCCTAAGGACATGGTTGCCAGGATGGCCATCACTTTTTCAGGGGCTATAAGGGAGCTCTGTACAATGCATTTAGCATGGAGCTGTGGAAAAAGCAGCACTATACAGGGAATCCGAAGAGCTCAATTTTAGTCTTGGCTCTGCCACTGTAATTTAGAGGAATTCCTTTGTTTCACTGCAACTATATACTTTCTAGGGATTCTGCCGTGAGTTTCATCTATGATAACATTTGTGAAGTAGTTTGAAGAGGCACAAAATAATCACTAGTATAAAATATTATGTTTTATCTAAAATGCCCAACAAGCAGTTTCTAATTCTTTGGTTTCTAAACAATTTATCTAGAATAAAACCTTAAGAAGAAAAAAATATTATACTAAATAGGGTTTTCTATCAGAAACCCATAGAAGAGAAATGTGGTAATAAAAATAGTGATAGTAATAACAATGATGATATTATTATACTTTCATTAGCATTACACTATATTTTCTAACAATCATCCCTCGGTATCTGTGGGAGATTGATTCTAGGACTCCCATAGGACACCAAAATCCAAGATGTTCAAGTCACTTATATACAGTGGCACAATATTCGCATACAATTTATGCACATCCTCCTTTATACATTAAATCCTTTCTAAAGTACTTATAATACTTAACACAATATAAATACTATGTAAATAGTTGCTATACTATACTGGTTTTTAAAATTTGTATTATTGTATCATTGTCTATTGCTTTTTTCCCCAAATATTTTTGATTCATGGAGCCAACCATATAATCTATGTACATTTTCCTGTATACTTTAAATCATCTGTAGATTACTTATATTATCTAACACAATACCTACACATCACTTCATTCATGTGGATTCAGTGCCATACTTGTTGTATGATAAATTCAAATTTTGCTTTTTGGATCTTTATGGAGTTTTTTTCCTAATCTTTTCAGTCTGTGGTTGGCTGAATCCCTGTATGCAAAACCTATGCATGCAAAGGGCCAACTGTAATACTAACAGTAAGAACTTATACAGCACTTACTATTTATCAGTCATTGCTCTAAGCACTTCTCAGAACCACCCTATACAGTAGTTCTTACTATTACAATCTCTATTTTCTGGATGAGGAAACTGAAGCACAGATAAGTTAAAGGACTTGCTTAAGGTCACTGTGCTAGAAATGCTGAAGGCAGTCAAGATCTAAAGCCTATTCTCTAGCCAGGCACGGTGGCTCACGCCTGTAATCCCAGCACTTTAGGAAACCAGGGCAGATCACCTGAGGTCAGGAGTTTGAGATCAGCCTGGCCAACATGGCAAAACCCCGTCTCTAATAAAAATAGAAAAAAAGTAGCTGGGCGTGGTGATGCATGTCTATAGTCTGTTACTTGGGAGGCTGAGGCATGAGAATCACTTGAACCCAGGTGGCGGAGGTTGCAGTGAGCCAAGATCACACTACTGCACTCCAGCCTGGGCAACAGAACAAGACTCTATCTCAATTTAAAAAAAAAAAAATTAAAATGAATAAAGCTTATGTTCTAACTATGCTGTCCCTCATTGTAAAGCACTTTCACGCCAGGCGCGGTGGCTCAAGCCTGTAATCCCAGCACTTTGGGAGGCCGAGACGGGCGGATCACAAGGTCAGGAGATCGAGACCACCCTGGCTAACA
>NW_012103743.1:1322436-1327812 GCF_000951045.1 Mandrillus leucophaeus | reverse complement strand
GGGAGGCAGAGCTTGCAGTGAGCTGAGATCCGGCCACGGCACTCCAGCCTGGGCGACAGAGAGAGACTCCGTCTCAAAAAAAAAAAAAAAAAAAAAGCACTTTCACATGTGATATCTCAGTTATTCAAAGAAAACCTTACCTCCTGAGGAGGAATATCAAATGAAATAGTTCTCATGTCCACTTTGATGAAGCTGTCAGTACATGGCAGAATAAAAAACAAACCTGCAACAAAGATACACACATTATACAGACACAGCACAGCAACCTAATCAGTTCACTTCTCCATTCATTTTTAAGAAGATCAACCTAATGAACAGAAAAGTCATCAGTTCATCTTCGTGAATGAGCCAGAAGCCAGGTACGATAACATTGATTCCTCTTGCTTACTTCCCATATTTGACTGTCCCCACTAAAGTCTGTGGAGTTAATTTCCTTAATCCACTGTTGCTATCACTCTTCCCTCCACCGCCCCACCGTGACCAATGCAATCATTTCCCAGGCCATCCTTCTATTTTTTGTAGTTTCTCTCCTATAATATATTTCCTAAGCTGCAAGCAGAGCAATCCCCCCTAAAATACAAACCCTGCCCCACACATGGTCCTGCATAACTCGCCTTTGTTCCCCTCTTCAGCCACTTCCCCTCTCTTCACACCCTGCCCTCTTGCTGGCCGATCTACTTGCTCTGCAATACTCTCCTCTTTGTTGCTTTGTGTATGTTGCTATTTCCATTGCAAACACCTCCTGTTGGTTAACGCCTTTCAGACCTCAAGACTCAGTCAAGATGTAACTTTCAGAAAGACTTGCCTCAGCCTACTACTAGTTTGGATCAGTAACACTTCTCGGGTTTTCTCTTTTCTCACAGCTCTCTGTGAGTACCTGATCATAATACTTACCACATAGGATTGTAGCTATCTGTTTCCTTGTTGGTCCCTACCACTAAATAGGGAGATCGTTGAGGGTAGGGACTGTGTTTTAGTTTCCCTTGAATTCTCAGAGCCTGGAACACAGTAGGAGCTTAATTGAAGTTTGCCAAATAAATGACTGAAAGTCTTTCTTTGGTAGAGATTCTAATGCTCAAATTTGTATAGCTGTACTATTCTTGGCCTAAGTGGTAATCTTACCAGCTCAAATGGGAAGGGGAGGGGAAGGGTAGGAAGGAAAGGGTAACAAAAGATTGGCTAGAGCCACTGCTATTGTTATACAACTTCTGCTGCATGAACTATTTTCTAAGACAGAGTAGAAGAGGCCCTCATAAGGGAAATCACATCAATAAAAAAATTTTAGGCTGGGCACGGTGGCTCACGTCTGTAATCCTAGAGCTTTGGGAGGCTGGGGTGGGAAGATGGCTTGAGGTCAGGAGTTCAAGGCTGCAGTGAGACATAAGCATGCCACTGCACTCCAGCCTGGGTGACAGAATGATACCCTGTCTTTAAAAAAACAACTAAATAAAAATAAAAATTAAAAAAAAGAACCTCAGGTTTCAGATCAACAATCTAGAATCCCAGTACTGACCAGGTCCTTTGGCTCCTCCTTGTAAAATGCGACCCAATCTAAAGATGATGGCTCTTTCATATTCTTTTATAATCTAGAATAAAAACATGAATGATAATTTAACATGAAGAGTACAAATATTTACATGCATGCTTCTTAAATATATATTTGTGCTCTAAACAGATCAGATGCCTCATCTTTTTTCTTTAGATCCAGATCATATCTATAAATCATGTTCAATGTTTACCTTCTCAAAGCATATTTATTATATTCTTACTGATTACAAAAGCAATAGATATTCACTGTATAAATTTAGGAAGGACAGGATAGTATACAGAAACAAATCCATAACCTCACTCCTCAGCTGTTAACATTGTTATTCAGTTACTCATGCAGGCCAGGTACGGTGGCTCACGCCTGTAATCTCAGCATTCTGGGAAACCCAGATGGGCAGATCACAGAGGTTAGGAGTTCAAGACCAGCCTGGCCAACATGGTGAAACCCCATTTCTACTAAAAATACAAAAATTATCTGGGTATGGTGGCGGGCACCTGCAATCCCAGCTACTCGGGAGGCTGAGGCAGGAGAATCACTTGAACCTGGAAGGTGGTGGTTGCAGTGAGCTGAGATTGCACCACTGCACTCCAGCCTGGGCAACGGGGTGACTCCGTCTCAAAAAAAAAGAAAAATAATAATAATAATAATAATAATAATCCCAGCTACACGGGAGGCTGAGGCAGGAGAATCACTTGAACCCGGGAGGCAGAGGTTGCAGTGAGCTGAGATTGCACCACTGTACTCCAGCCTGGCCAACAGAGCGAGACTCTGGCTCAAAAAAAAAAAAAAAAATTACTCATGCACTGTTAATTCAGAAAATAAAAAGCTGAAGTCTTCACAGTTTTTCTTCTGATTCCCTTAAGAATAAATTGATCTGAAAATGCTTGGAACATATTTTATCTTCTTAGAAATATGTAAATGATAGTCATAATATCAAAGTATTAACAACTTTGTAGAAAAAAATAACCAGCACTGAGGGTATTTATGACGTGTCAGGCATTGTGATAAATACATTTAGACACATTAATTCATTTAATCCTTGCAACAGTCCTATGAAGTAGGTACTGTTACTTTCTCCCATTTTACAGGTGAGGAAACAGCAAGGGTCATACAATCAACAGTAAAGCCAGCAGTCAAACCCCATCATCCTAACTCTGAAGAACTTGTTGTCTCAGAACCATCTCACATCCCTGGCCCCAGGAAATTTTTGATGGTGATCCTTACTTTAGCCCACGCGGAAGGGCAATGGCTGAAACAAGTTTTAAGTTTCCATCTTAATAGGTGAGTAGAAGAAATTTTCCAAAGGAAGGATGAAGAAATAAGAATTATAAGAGAGAGAGAGTCTGTCTCTTTCTCACACACACACAGGCACACACGAATAGGCTTATGGAGGTAGGAGTTGACCCCTTCCCAGAAGTGAAGGAAATGTTCTTTACCTTTATGCACATCCAGATTGAGATTGGGAAAGTTATAACTGTGAATAAGAATGAGAATGCCACCAAAATCCATCCACAAGGTCCAAGGCCCTTACTGGGGCTGTCTGTTGAAAACAAAAAATATACAACTCTTACAACTGTTACTAGCATAATCACCACCATCTTCATCCTTACCATTTGCTGAACACCTATGTGCTTGGCATTACACCAGCTGTTTTACATGATTTCCCCTCTAATCCTCATATAGCCCTGAAGTGTAGGTACTACTTTCCTTTATCTATGTAATGCCATAACACAAGTATATTTCCACATTACTCACTACTTTATTCAGCAAACATTTATTAAGCATCTACTATTTATTAGGCCCTCTGCTTTGTACTGAAGTGATAACAATAAGTAAGACCCAATCCCAGCTTTCACGGTTAAAGTTTAGTGGGAAAGTCAGACAAACACATAATTATAATATTAGGTGGTAAGTACAGATATAGAGTATCTGTTCAGAATATTTTGAAGACACATAATGAGTTAACTCATGCAGTTAGGATGGAGGTGAGAATGGAATGGGGTGGGGAGGTGATGGTGGCTGTCAGAGAGTTTCTTGCAGGATGTAATGGTAAGAAAATATCAATGAAAAGAAAGTGGAGGCTGGGCGAGGTGGCTCACGCCTGTAATTCCAGCACTTTGGGAGGCCGAGAGGGGTGGATCACTTGAGGTCAAGAGTTTGAGACCAGCCTGATCAACATGACAAAACCCCATCTCTACTAAAAATACAAAAATTAGCTAGGCGTTGTGGCGAGTGCCTGTAATCCCAGCTACTGGGAAGGCTGAGGCCAGAGAATTGCACGAACCCAGGAGGTGGAGGTTGCAGTGAGCCGAGATTGCGCCACTGCATTCCAGCCTGGGCAAAAAAAAAAGAAAAAAGAAAAGAAGAGAGAGAAAGAATGAAAGAGAGAAAGCAAAGACAAGCAAAGCAAAGCAAAGAAGAAAAGAAAAGGGAAAGAGGGAAAAGGCATTAGAGCATTTTAGCTAGGAGTACAATATGATTAAAAGTGAAAACCATATGGTATGAGTATAAAGTTGTTTAGAGCCTCTTTTTAAAAATTACACCTGTAAAATATTTCCTTAGGTTTATGCAGTATCATTTATTGCCCACTTCCTGATTGCACAGGTCGATTTCTTGGTGCTATAAACAGTGTTGTAGTGAACATCTTTGTACGTAGTTTTCCTCTCACATTTCTAATTGCTTCCTGTTCCTGTAACATGAAACAGCTTTTCCGTCTGATTACAAAGGTAATGTTGCAAGAAATTCACAGAGTATAACAAAGGAGGGAAAAATTACTTTATATTCAGAGGTATTTTGGTATATTCTTTGAAAACTTTCCTTGTGTACACACCATATTTTTAAATTATTTATTTATTTATTTATTCATTTATTTTTGAGACAGTCTCGCTCTGTTGCCCAGAGTGCAGTAGCACAATCTCACCTCACTTGCAACCTCCACCTCCCGGGTTCATGCGATTCTCCTGTCTCAGTCTCCTGAGTAGCTGGGATTACAGCCACCCGCCACCACGCCCAGCTACTTTTTGTATTTAGTAGAGACGGGGTTTCACCACATTGGCCACGCTGGTCTCGAACTCCTGACATCAAATGATCTGCCCACCATGGCCTTCCAAAGTGCTGGGATTACAGGCATAAGCCACTGCGCCCGGTCTTAAATGATATTTTTTAAAATAAATAAATAAATTGTGTAACCTATTTTTCTCCCCTGTAGCTATTTCTCTTTCACCTTCTTTTTTGGCCTTCGTGGCTATGCATTTGTGTTTTTGAAGTTACACTTGCATAAAGTTTAAAAAATCAAACCATTCTATAAGATTAGTACAAAAAAGGGCATTCCCATGCTCACCTCTTCCAATTTCCTCCTCCTCAAAAACATTTGCTACTTTGACCATTTTGATATCTACCTCCATGTCTCTAAATAATATGCTTTGCGGCCGGGTGCAGTGGCTCACGCCTATAATCCCAGTACTTCGGAAGGCTGAGGAGGGAGGATCCCTTGAGCCCAGGAGTTTAAGACTAGCCTGGGCAACATAGGGAGATTCTTTCTCTACTTTAGAAAATAATAATAATAGTAATATGCTTCTGCCAGGCATGGTGGCTCACACCTGTAATCCCAGCACTTTGGGAGGCCGAGATGGGAGGATTGCTTGAGCTCAGGAGTTTGAGACCATTATGGGCAACCTAGTGAGACTCCCATCTCTACTTGAAACTTTAAAAAAAAAATTAGCTTGGTGTGGTGGCACACACCTGTAGTCCCAGCTACTGAGGAGACTGAAATAGGGGGATTGTTTGAGTCTGGGAGTTCGTGGCTGCAGTGAGCTGTGATGCACCCC
>NW_012103743.1:1266686-1322341 GCF_000951045.1 Mandrillus leucophaeus | reverse complement strand
AGAAGGTAGGAAGGAAGGAAGGAAGGAAGGAAGGAAGGAAGGAAGGAAGGAAGGAAGGAAGGAAGGAAGGAAATGCTTGTTTTGTTACTTCTTGCTTTTTCAGTTTTGAGGATTATTAACTTTCTACTACAGAAAAGGATTTAGTTCTCTTTCCTTCTTCTTACCCCCACCACATACTTATACCGATCTTTCCAATATAATTACATCATAACTTCATTTAGATCAATATGAGATTTTATATTATGAATTTATAAATGCAATTCAAAGCTAAGCCAAGTAGTGAGGTATCACTAGTTTTCTCTTCCTGTACCATTTTTGTTTTTTCTGGAGTTACTGTCTTATTTTTTCCCTTTGTTCAGTTTTCAATGTACTTATTGATCCAACCTTAAATCAATTGCCTAAATTTCCTCTCAAAGGGGTCAAGTATACTATCAATTGTATCTTCTGAAAGAATTCTCTCAGGGCCTTGTGTGGACTTCCCTCATCTGGTGTGCACGGCTATCATTCTGCAATTGCTTTCACCATCATCCTGGGAACTCCCATCACCCCATACTTTGTGTTCCTATTTTCTGTATCTAGTGTCATCCTCATTTTTAGTTTGCTTTTCCTTTCTGTAGAGGATATAGGGACTGAGAAGGCCAAGGGATATAACAGGTTTTCTTATCAACCACTTGGAAGGCTTCTGCTGCATTTTCAGGAGCTATTTTAATGACAGAGGGGAGAAAAGGTATGCCAGGCACATGTTACTGCTCAGAAGAAAGGGCAAAATGGCAGTAAGATGGGGCTTGGAATAAATCGGAGGCGAAGAAATAAGCAGAGTGTTCAGGCTGGGAACATGGGAGAAGAGAAACACATGTTAGCACCCAGGTCAAGTGCTCTAAAACATAGGATGAAAAATCCGAAATATAGTGAGTACTTGGGTTGTATGTGACTTTGTAATTTTCTGCTCCTGTGTCATAGTGTGAGGTAAATGTTTTCATGTATACTTAAATAAAATGATCTAAAGTAATCCTGGAGGTTTCTAAGTTATAATTTAGGGGGTACACAGATACTCATCGAGAGAATATTCAAAGCAGAGCCATAGTACTGTTTGTGAAGAAAGCTTTATCTAGTACTACCATAACTGATCATAACAACAGTGGCTGTTTTGAGGGGTTTTCTACATCCCAGGCAGTTTTTAAAGTTACTTTAGACATGTATCTCATTTAACTATTACGACAGCCTGTGAGGGCATTTTTAACTCCCTTTTACAAATGAGTTAACTAAAGCAACATTTAACTTTCCCGAAGTCACACAACGGAGGACCTGGGACTCAAATATGGGTCATCTTACTCCAAAGCCCGTGTTCTAAACTTAACCCTGAATAAAAAAATCCTCATTAAGGATGTTTTCATGGTTGAAGCACTTTCTCAAGATGGTATCCAAACCGGGAAAGCATGGCTGGAGTTCTGAGAATGAAATCTGATATTTTTACAGAGGAAGTCCTCTTCATGCCAGCCATGCCTATTTATAGCAAAAGACAGTTTCAAGGCTCTGTGACAGACATAGGTCTAGGTTTCCAGGGTGAAATGTATTCCAAACAAGGACAGATTGACCACAAATACTATTTATCTGACACCATTTGGTGCCTTTTAAAATACTGTTCAAGTTTCCCATAACATACTAGAGTAAAAACTCCCTGAGGGCAGGGATGTTGCTTATTCACTTTTATATTCTCAGTGTCTAGCACACTATCCAGCATAGAGTGATATAAAATAAAATACTTCTCAGCAAGTTTTCTAGCTAGATATGTTTTTTTTCTTTCCTTTGAATCTTGATAGCATTTTTTGAAAATTATCTTATGGCACTTATATCTTGTCTAATCTTTTATTTTTTATTTATTTTCAATTGACCTTCCAAAGTGGATTTTAATCTTTTATTATTTTTTAATCTAGTATTTTAATTCCTTGTGCATTTATATCCCTTATTACACTGAGATTCCCTGAGAACGAGGAGTAACTGTGTTTGAATTTCAGTTCTGATACTTCTTAGTTGCATGATCTTTACCTCTTTGAACCTTAGTTTCCTTACTGGTGAAAAGTAAAGATTAGTAGGCTGGCCTTGTAGAATACAGATAATGCTTAGTAAATTTAGATGATAGTTTTCTGTAATCCTTCTATTTTACTTAAGTGTTTGTATCTTCATGAAGAAAAATGGGAAAATAGCACTTACCCTTTTTGATCGAAAGCCTCTTAAACAATTTAATTTGCCCTTTGCTTCATATCTGCCCCCAGTCTGGCTAGGCTGGGACATTCAAAGACGTTCAAGAAGTTCATTTATGAGGAGATCTACATGAGGACAAGCCAAAAAGTTCAGCCCAGTTTTTTTGTGTCAGTTCCCATTGTCACATTGTGTTTTTGAAAACCCCAGATGTGCATATGGAATTGCAAATCACCAGGAACAAGGAATTATGTACATATTTTGAAAACTGGATTTGGTCTTTCACATATCAAATGCTTGGCTAGAAATAATCAGTGTATACACTGGGAAAATGGCACTTTCATATTTTTCTAATGCCTTTAAAATGAAAGTATCCTATCTTCAGCTCTTAAAATTCTTCCCCACCTGGTTACACCTCAAAAAGGTACACAGTACCTAAGTTGGGAATGCATCACTAGAGTTCTGAGAATGAAATCTGATGTTTTTACAGAGGAAGCCCTCTTAATTCCAGCTGTGCCTATTTATGGCACGTTGTGCTATAAATGCGTAGCTCAGAGGTGAGGCTTAAACTCTATCAGGCTTATAAATGAACCCTTAGTCATCTACCACTTCCGGGAATAAAAGAAATTCTCACTCACTAAAATCTCATGAAATTCATTTACTTCAAGTTTCCCATGTATTACTTTAGGACTGAATCCTTCCTATCAGTTTTATGGGGAAAGGGACAAACTGATATTTTGGTTAATACACTTGTTGATATTTTGCTGGGTGAGAACATTCCTAAAAATTAGGGATCCTATGATACTTGGTTGTAAATACTACTTTACCATAGTTTAGAGCAATGGTCCCCAACCTTTTTGGCACCAGGGACCAGTTTCGTGGAAGACAATTTTTCCACGGGAAAGGGTGGGCGAGCATGGTTTTGCGATGAAACCGTTCCACCACAGATCATCAGGCATTAGGTTCTCATAAGGAGCACACAACCTAGATCCCTCACATGTGTAGTTCACAACAGGGTTCGTGCTCTTATGAGAATCTAATGCTGCTGATCTGATCCATCTGTAGCCTGGGAGTTGGGGACCCCTGGTTTAGAGTATTTTTTTTCTTTTATTACCAAAATGGCAGTAGAATAAACTTTTAACTAATCAAAGAAGGGTCTGAATATGGACATAAGCCTATGTATTTGAATTTTTGTATTGAACATTCAAGTTGGGCTTACCTCCAGGAAACTCACATACGTTTTCTAAAATTGCTTTTTTACTTTAAAAGCAAAAGTTACTACAAAAATTAGAAATAGTAGCTCAACAACCAGAAAAATTATCTATACTTTATCTCTGGATGTTTTTTGCCTTGATATACGTCTTTTAAACCTTTTCTAGCCTACATTTTTTCAATAATGAAAGAATGGTACACACAGTCATTTAAAATATTCTCCCTCCCATCCATGTTACAAACATTTTTTCATTATCAGTACATATTCTTTATCATTATTAAAGATTAATTCCATTGTTTCATATGATGAAATTTGTTGTGTCCAAATTTCTCACTTAGAAACTGCTGCATTGAATATACTTTTAGCAATGTTTCTGTACCTGCTTATTTCCTAGGTAAATTAATTTTTCCGAAAAGATGAAATTATACAACTCTTAAAATTCTCTCATTCTGAAGGTATCTTTTATTACTACTCCTGATAACCACCATTTGTGAATTCCTATGACATGTTAGCCACAATGTAGCTCCTCCTTGCACACATGAGTATTTATAATGTTTACAAAAATCTGTGAAGAGGGTGTAAAATATGCCTCCTGAAGTTCCAAAGTAATAAGGCTAAAGACCTTGTAGGAAGAAACAAAAGAAAACCAACCAAACCATGAAACAAATGAAAAATGCAAGTTGTGTAGTAATTTCTGTTGGGTAAGCTTCTGGAAAGGCAGTTAAACATTCTTTCCAAGATGACAACACAGGCTGATTAGTCCAGAGGGCTGTAGTTGTTCCCGTTCCCCATCAGCTGATTTACTTTCAGATCTATTAACCTTAGCGCTACTGGAAATCATGTGGAGTAATAAATCCATTCATTACTGAGACTTTATTATTGTAAAGTTCAAAAGATAACTGGATTTCCTCCGCTGAGAATCTGACTGTGAGTCATAAGCATTATTGTACACAAAAAGGAAAGGATGGGCTAAGGAATTACTGAAATACCTAAACTGCAACAGTTAATGGACACTTTTTTCCTTCTGCCTTCACAGAGTGCAAATAAAGCACTTTATGTGGTAAATTGATGAGAGCAGTCCTGCCTGGGTGGGGCAAGACAGAAGGGCTGGAAGTTTAGTCTCAAAAACACATGCTATTCAGTTGTAGCAGCACTTTTTAGGGGTAACAGTAGGTCAAATTGAAAAGTCTTGGCAATTTTTGAAATTTCTTCTTAAAAATATATGTATTCAGGATTAACTGTTACTTTTAGCCACTGTGATTCTTCATCAGAGATTCTTTGTCAGGATTGGCAGACTTTTCCTGTAAAGAACCAGGAGCTAAATATTTTGGGCTTTGCAGTCTGTTGCAATTACTCAACTCTACTTTTGCAATGCAAAAGCAGCCATAGATAGTACCTACATAAACAGCACAGCTGTTCCAATGAAACTTAATTTATGGACACAAATCTAAATTTCACATAATTTTCATGTGTAATGAAAAAGTATTCTTTTGTTATTTAAAAATCATTTAAAAATATAAGAGCTATTTCATAACTTGTGGGACATACAGAAACAGAGTCAGCTGGATTTGGACAATGGGCTGTTACACGCTGTTCCTGTTTTATGTCAGCCAACTATTTATTTGAGGAGGAAGACTTACATAAATTAAATAATGCATTTGATCTTTCTTCTAGCTATTCAAATAAGGGTACATTTCCCAGCTTCTCAGTTTCTCTCTTTTGCTTATTTTGAAACAAGGCCTTTATAAGGCCTGATAAACAAAAACTCCTGGTGAAAATAAGCAAAAGGGCAGGTAGAATAAGTGAATATAAATTCCTCTTCAATTAATCAAATGTTTACTATAACTAAGTTTTTCAAATGACTGGAATTTTAGGAGAAAAAGACAAAGAAGGGAAGGGCATAACAGAAGTGAAGGAAAATAAGAGAAATAGAAGGAGTAAAAATGGAAGAAACAAAAATGAAGACAGCATCCTACAATGAGAGATAGATTTAAAAAGCTGTAAGTAAGAAAGAGGCAGAGTTTACCACATGGTAGGGTCTTGATAAATATACGTTAAAAAATGGTAATGTTTAATTAGAGATCACAACTTGCAATTCCTTTAAGGCAGACGATTTCAAAGCAAACAAGCACACATTATAGCCTGTCTTTCAAATTAATATTTTAATTAGGCACAGCTTAGCTGTTCAAATGCCCTTAGCCTTAAATCTCTACAGAAGAAATTATTCTCTGGGCTAGAGTAGCTACAGGCCAGATGGTATCAAGTTAAAAACCATGAGTGAAGACTGTAACTTTTCTTCCCTGTTAAAATCCATCTATAGGTATAAACGCTAGACCAAAATAACTGATACTGATGAAGCACTATGTGGTTTGAATTATAAAGCTTAAAATGTGTTTACTATGAAATACTAAGGAAAACAAAAGAACTAATACTTCTAAGAAAGATTTGCAGTAACAGTTACTCTTTGCTCAGCTCAAAAAGAATAAGGAAAGTAAATAAGCATAAATGTCTTATTTCCTAAATATTTTAAGGATTTTCTGTAGTTTTCCTGCATTCAAATGTTTCAGGCCATACAAGAGGAAAAAACACGTGAGAGCAACAGCAATAATTTTAAATTTGGACCTCTCAGTCTAAAATAACGCTGCAATAGCACTTTACCCTTTTAAAACAATATTTATCACACTTGTAATTATTATATTCAGTTGTCTGTCTTCATGAGATTTTGGTTTTATGAAAACAGTATAGCATAATGGGTTCCCAGATGGCTTGGCCACTTACTAGCTGTGTGATCTTGAGAAAGTACCTTATTACTCAACTGTGCCTCAGTCTACCCATCTAAACACAGGGCTAATAAGAGTACCTCCTCAGAAGGTTAGTGTGATGAGTAAATAAGCTAATATGGAAGATACTTAGTGTATAAGAGGTACTCAAAAAACATTTGTTAAATAGTTGCTGGATGAGTTGAGTGTGTTGTTTCTTTGGGGGAAAGAGAGAAAATAAAAAGACTGCCTCTTACATAAGACAAACTGAAACAGCAGACAGGATCCTGGGATACAGTACAGAACCATCTCCTGCCCCAAGTAGTTGTCAACTGCTTTCCTCAAGTGTTTTCTTTAAAAAAAAAAAAAAAAAAAAAAGGCTTGTGAGGATACTTACTGAGTCCTTTAAAAAAAAAAAAAAAAAAAAAAAAAAAAAAATCAGACCTTTTCCAACTGTGAGGTTAGAGAATTCAGGAAAGTAGAAGAATGGGCTGAACATGGCTCACGTCTGGAAGCACCAAAACATTTATGTTCAGGAAAATTGAAGAGAAAAACAATTTAACAATGGGTATTAAGTTAATTAAATTTCATCTAGACCTGAAATACATGAAAATAGAACAAAAACCTTCCACTTTTTAAGTTTTTTTTTCTCCCAGTTCTTTTACTTGGACGTCTTAAAATTACCCACAATTAAGTTTTTCTCATATACGTATTTGGAGGGTAACATCATTTTCATTTAAAAATGGGAAATGGAAGCAGAAGAAAACTAGATGACAAGGTTCTCAGTTCTTCACTGTGATTAACAGCTAAGCAGTGGCTAAAAGCTTGCATTTTTGGTGTTAGATTCCAAATCTACCACTAAATTTTCTTATCAGTAAAATGGGGGAAAAGAACAGTACTTCTTTCACTCAGTTGTTGTGAAGATAAAATGAGAAAATATGAAAAGGGCTTGACACTTAGGAAGTATTCAACAAGCAGTAGCCATTATTATTACCACAACTTTAAGATCACTATTGATAAGTTTAGAAGAAGAAACTCTTTATAAAGTGAATTACCTTTTGGGATCTGGGCACTATGGAGAAAATATCAGCTAACAATCTGCTTGGGGACTGTATCTCTGGAGGAGAAACAGACCACACTTGGGGCAGTAAGTCAGCGTTCTAAATTTTCTTGGACCATCCTTCATACAAATCTCTTAAGTGATGGTAGAGTGATCTCAACCCAAAGCTTTTAATTCTAAATTCCACTCCCATTTCACTATACTCTACTACCTCACCATAGTGCTCACTTTAACTGGACCACAAGTTCGGTATAGTTTTCATTGTCTGAGACTTTAGGACTTTATCGGTTGTGTCCTCAAGGATAATCTTTGAAATGTGAGGCCAAATGCTTGGAGTTCAAGTTTCTTTCCTAGTCCCAGCAAATAGAGAAAGATTAAAAAAAAATGTAGCAGGAAGTGTGTGTCAATAGATAATTTTCTGTTGACACACACTTCTTTCTTTCTACTAACCATGGACCTCTAACTTCTCTTTCCATGCTTTAATAAATAAAAGGAGATTTCTTATTAGGGACAATATATTATCTTGGCAATTATAATCCTTTTATTGATAATATAAACCCAGACAAATATAATGTCTATCTGTAATAATATATAATAAACATAATGGCTGCGCCCTAAAATCAACAGCTTGGGTTATAACAAACTTAATAAAATCAATGGTAAACAGAAAAACTGCTCCACCAACATAAGGTTAAGGCAAACACTTAATGTTATTTACTCCATGGGGATTTTTATCTCCCTGCCTGCTTCCTTTTTCTTTCAACAAATGTTTTTGTATACCTACTACATACTTGATACTGGGCTACTACAGTGAAGAAGGACACAATCTCTTTCAAAAGTGTGGTCTAAAGGCCAGGCGTGGTAGCTCACGCCTGTTGTCCCAGCACTTTGGGAGGCTAAAGTGGGATCGCTTGAGTCCAGGAGTTTTGAGACCAGCCTGGGCAACATAGTAAGACCCCGTCTTTACAAAAAATTAAAAAATTAGCTGGGTGTGGTGGTGCACACCTGTAGTCCCAGCTACTCGAGGGGCTGAGCGGGGAGGATCACTTGAGGCTGCAGTGAGCTATGACTGCACCACTGCACTCCAGCCTGGGCGACAGAGCAAGACTGTCTCAAAAAGAAAAAGTGTGTTTAGTTATAGGAGGGGAGGGGAAGATGAGTCAAACTGATAAACGTATTATGTAATAAACATTATGATAGAGATATGCACAGGATACCAGACAGACGCAGAGAAAGAGTATTCACTTTTTTGTAATTACAATAGTTTTCAGGAAATTGCTTTTCCATGCCTTCTTAAAAAAACTGATTTTGAATCCCATCTGTATCACTTTATCAACATCTTTAATTTTTTTTTTCTCAAAGCTGACTAGGAATCAGTGACTGTCTTTTACCATGTAAAACTTATACCATCAAGTGGCACCAAAAATCTATTTAATCATAAATAAATATGCCAGTTTTGTAGACTTGGTCTTCCATAAGCTAATTTATGACCACTGATGGAATAACTCAGATTAATTATTGAAGAAGTTACAAAGTTCTCTCCAATCTGATTGGCTATAACAACTGAAATAAACAATGTCTTGTGATTCTTCTTATTTTCAGACATTCTCCCAAAGGGTTTTATTTGGTTGACATGGCTCTTAATTACAACGATACATTCTTTGCAATTCACTTGCATTATTTCATTACAAAGTGAATACACTGCCTTTAAAAAAAACTAGTCTTGCCCTAGGTCTGGTCCTATTTACCTACCTAGGACTAATTCTCAGCAAAGACAAAGAGGCAGAGTTTAGGCTTTTATAATTCCACTGCTTCCCTCTCAAGCAGACCTCTGGAAGTCATCACTGAAGCTGTGTTCCCTCCAGGCTTTTTTTGTTTATTGTCTCTCAACTTCAGTAAAGTACTGAAGTTAGACAAGGTTCTACATTTTGGTATCCATCTCTGGGATGGGAAAAACGGTTCAGAAAATCAGATAGCCGGGGTTTGAAATCGGGCTGAAAATTTTAGAAACTGTGTGATTTTACCACATGAGCCTTAGTATCCTTATTGTGTAATGGTGAATAATGACTTTTTCCTTGTGGAGCTGTTACAGAATGCAATTAGATAATGTTTGTAAAGCACTTAAACTGTGTTTTGGCACAGGGAAAGCATTCAATAACCTCTATTTAATAAACTCCAGCAATAGCTTTGCTAGTAGTGTCAAATATCTAAGGTTTACGTTAAAAAAAACACAGACTATGCAAAATTTTATTTGTATGTCTAATTTTTGAGAGGAAGCAGTGGTTTTCATTAGATCTTGAAAGATTTCTGCCTAAAAAATAGTTAAGTGTAGAACCAAGAAAAAAAACTGGAAGTTAAAAACTCATCTGTGACCACTCGTCTGTAAATAAACATTAAGTACAAAGATCATGTTGATTCCCAAAGAACTCCAAGCAGATTTCCCACTGCAGTTTCCCACCAGGAGGTCAGGATATTGAGGAATGCATCCTAATACCCACCTTCTTATCTAGGAAAAGACAACTATCAAAAAGGCAGTTACCGCCCATTTTTTTCCTATTCAGGTTTTAGAATCAGTCAAATCTAGATTTAAATACAAGCTATGTGACTTTAAGTAATTTAATTTCTTTGACTATCAAGTTTCATCAAGTATAATACGGTTAGAATACCTACCACATCATCTGTTGTGAAGATTCAATAAAGTAATATATACATAAAATATGTGGCACTGGGGGGTCGCGGTGGCTCATGCCTGTAATCCCAGCACTTTGGGAGGCCGAGGCGTGTGGATCATTTGAAGTCAGGAGTTTGAGACCAGCCTGACCAACATGATGAAACCCTATCTCTACAAAAAATACAAAATCAGCCGGACATGGTGGTGCACACCTGTAATCCCAGCCACTTGGGAGGCTGAGGCAGGAGAATCACTTGAACCTGGGAGGCAGAGGTTGCAGTAAGCTGAGATTACACTCCAGCCTGGGCAAGAAAAGCAAAACCCCATCTCAAAAAAAAAAAAAAGGGGGGGGGCACAGAGCCTGGCCTATTTAGTTTCAATTTTTGTTGTTGTGGTTGCTATTATTCTCATCAACTCCTCCCTATTACACTCTCCATTTGGGAAGATAATCCTGCAACATTCCTAGTAGAGAAAAGGTGAGGAATAAAGATTTCTATAATTCCTTTGATGCTCCTGGGAAGGAACTGAACACATGGATTCCTGGACAAGGGAAATGGAACTTACAGGTAAAATGCGAGGATAAAGCTGGCTTTACAAATAATCAGAATAGATGACTCCAATGTAGTGTTCTTTGCGGGGTCCTGGAAAGGATCACCCAGCCCTCTAAATTGCTTTCACTGCCACCCTGCCTGAAATTCCGTCTTTAGAAACACTGTAATTCCTCTGGATCACTAAGAGTTCCTCAGTGAATACCAGGACTCCTGAGAGGTCCACCACCTCTCTTTATTAGAACCCCCTCTCCAGAGTACCAGTTTCTCCACAGGGGAAGGAGACTGTGCCACTTGCAACTTCTGCCTTGAAGACTGGGAAGGGAGGGTGGGGGTGAGGGTGGGAGAACTCAGGGTTCCTGGCGAGGAACAAAAGGCAGGAAGGAGAGTTCTCCAAAACGCAAAGGAAAGCGGAGGGGGAAAAATGGGGCAGAAAGTGGAGCTAGAAAGAGAGGTGAGAAGAAAGCCAGACAGACTTCTTCCTTCTGCAAATCGGTCTAAGTTTCACGAGGTGGGGTTGGGGGAGGAAGGGGTTCACCCTGGGGCCGGGCCAGGGCTGGGTGGGGAGGTGGCCTTCGAGAGGGTGAGTCGGGAAAGAAGGGAAGTAGGCAAAGGGTGAGATGTGGGGGTCCCGGTCTCCGCCTTACTGGCTGCCAGTTCCCTCTGCGTGTCCTCGTCCGCGTGCGTGACACGAGATAGTGCAGCGCTGGCATGGGGCCTGGCATCTGGCGGCCGCGAGATAACCCGAGCCCGCGCGATGGGAAACGTGCCGTTGGCACCCCGCCACCCCTCTATCGTGACTCCAGTCTGCCAAACAAGGTTCGTGATGCTCAGTTTACTAGGGAAGAGCCGCGGCTTTGAGTTCTCGCCCAGCCCGAAGCAGCGGAGACTGGCCAGGAGCCCGGCTGTCAGACCGCGGAGCGCACCCTGCGGGCGGGGGCTCGGTCCACGCGGGAGGGTCAGGGGACGTGGGGCTCACCCTTGAAGGAGTCGGGGAGCCGCTGGGCTTCGGAGTCCGCTGTGTGCCGCTTCTCGGCCATGCTGCCCGAGACGCAGTGGCACTTCTCCGTCCTTGTCGCCAAACCCGGAGCCGCCGGAACACCCCGAGGAGCCAGGGCCACAAGACCCAGATTGCCGCCCCGCCTCCAATCGAGGTCCCGCCCCCGCGAGACTTGGCCAATCAAAGCCCAGGATCGAGGAGGACACACCTCCGACTCCCCGCCCTCCGGTCCCTCTATAGCGCTGCAGCTTCGCAGTCCCTTCCCGCTAGGTCTGTGGGCTGAGGGGAGTGGCCTGAGGGGCGAGAGCCCCCAAGGCTGTGGGTACAAGGCCGGGCCCCTGCACCGGAAGGGAGGCCGGAAGCCACGGACGTGGAGCGGAGGGTGAGGATAGTGGGGAGGTGGCCGCAGAGGATGACCCGAGGAAAAAGTGCGAGTGAGGAAAAGTCGCCCTGCTGGGCAGAGGCACCGGACCAAGGCGCCTCCTATGGGCTGAGGAGTTAGAGGGAAGAAAATGACGCCCTGTCATGAGGGCGTGAGGTCCGAGTGAGGGGAGAAGACTCAGGGGCACCGAAGTGGCAGAAGTGAGGGCCAGCAGATCAGCCCCCAACCGAAGTGAACGAACTCGAGTGAGGAGTGTTAAGAAAATCAAAATGTATACATTTGGAAAAGGAGAGGCGGCCGGGCGCGGTGGCTCACGCCTGTAATCCCAGCACTTTGGAAGGCCGAGGCGGGTAGATCACCTGAGGTCAGGAGTTCGAGACCAGCCTGGCCAACATGGCGAAACCCCGTGTCTTCTAAAAATACGAAAATTAGCCGGGCGTGTGACGCGCGCCTGTAATCCCAGCTACTCGGGAGGCTGAGGCAGTTGAATCACTTGAACCCGGGAGGCGGAGGTTGCAGTGAGCCGAGATGTCGCCACTGTACTCCAGCCTGGGCGACAGAGAGAGACTCCGTCTCAAAAAAACAAAGCAAAACAAAAAACAGGAGAGACTTTATTTCTTGTAAGGACTTACAGCCTACAAGGTGGCCATTCATCAGGCTGGGGAATGGCCAGGACCAGAGACAGGCACTTCGTCGCAGGAGGGGTTGGAGTAGCAGCTTTATGTTGAACAGCTTGGGGAAATATGCATATTCAGCAGGTGACAGGAGGAGCTATGAATATTCATGAGGGTGGTCCTGACACATGCCTATTGAGCAAACATGCATATAACATACAACCCATGTTCACTTTGGAGTGAAGAGTTACCATTTAAATGTTAAATGCCTGGGCTGCATGGTGACCTCCCCATCTATACAAAAAGTAAAAAAAAAATAGCCAGATGGGGTGGTGTGCGCTTGGGGTGCCAACTAGTCAGGACGCTGGGGCAGGAGGATCACTTGAGCCCAAGAGATGGAGGCTGCAGTGATATATGATCAGATCACTGCACTCCGGCCTGACAGACTGTAAAAAATAATAATAATACATGTATTACAGTTAGACCGCATGCGTCAAAAGGTCTTTTCAGGACAGGAAGGTGTGCAAGTATGCAGTCTGTGTAAACTAGCCATGGCTGGTGCTCTTCCTATTAGGAGAAAGTTACTGAAATAAACCTTTTGTCCCATTAAAGCTGTAGTGATGGCTGGTGGAATAGGGGTTCCATTAGTCCACAACTGGTGGAGCTGCAAATTGTTTTAATATTGCTTATCTCGAGGCCAGTGCTTGTCAAGCTGCTAGAGTAAGAGAAAAACCTTGTGGCAGTTAGAACACAGTTTATTCTCTAAGTGAAGGGATGTGTGCCTTAACCTTTACCTGGCATGACCTTAGGTATAATTTGTATATAATTTGGTATCTTATTGTCACAAAGAGTCTCTTCTGTCAGTCTTATGATCTGTGTTTTCACGTTAATGCTGGTCAGCTGTTGTGTCTAAACTCTAATAGGATGAAGGTATAATAAGGTGTGTCTGACCTTCTGTCCTGTCATTTTCTGGGAACTCAGTTTTAAAGTTTTCTGGAGTCCCCTTGGCCGCAAGGGAGTCCATTCAGTTGGTGGGTTCATTTATTCAAACAAAATCTTCTTGGAGCATCTTCCATGTGGCAGGGGGTGTGCTAAGGGCCTGGTGGAGTTTACCTTATACTCTAGTGGGGAGATGGGCAACAAACAAGTAATTGAATCATTACACATGGTGAAGGGAGCTGTGAAAGGAGTGGAATATTCGGAGAACAGCAAAGGTTAGGACAGGGGAACACCTCTGTAAGGAAGGGGCTTTGAGATGTCGCCTGAGAAATGAGAAGGAGCCAGCCTGGGGAAGGGGAATAAGCGGTGCAGGAGGTGGGAAAGGGTATCCCAGGTAGAGGGAAAAGCATGTGCAAGGGCATTCCCAACCTCAAGCGTTCTCTCGGGTTGTGGCTGAAGACCTCATATTTGGAAAGTGTGCTGTGTTTGCATTAGACTCGTTCTATTGCACAATGTTCAAAGTATGTTAATGTACACAAGGTGCACTTATAAAAACATTCGATTTTGAAGTAAGTACAGATTCACAGAAAGTTGCAACAACAGTACAGAGAGGTCACATGTCCCCTCTACCCAGTTTCCCCCAATAGTTACATCTTACTTAACTAGAGTATCAAAACCAGGAAATTGACAATGGCACAAAATGTATTTATAGTTCTGTGCCATTTTAACATGTGTAGATTGATATAACCACAGTAATTGATACAGAACTATTCCATTACCACAAAGGTCTCCCTCAGGAGGAGCACTTTTTTCTTCTTTTTTAATGTGCTCAATATTTGGCGGTGTACTACCCAACACCTTGTGGTGCTTAGGTCATATGAAATGGTAGACTTTCTCTCTGATTTTATAGCTTTGGAGCTTTGTAACTATCCAGGTGGAAACTGGAGCAGATACAACAGGTGTTAAGAGAGGCATTAAGATGATCTTTGCTTCCAGGAACAGGCTCCAGTGTGTGATCAAAACCTGACTCAGAGCTCGCAGTTGACTTCTAGTCAAATACTGGCCAAGAACTGTTTGTATTCCTGGGATGGAGTGCAGCTTGTGCAGTCACTTTGTTAGCCTTCCGCAGAAGATAAGGAGGGGAGTACAGTAATTTAATGATCCCTTCTCTCTAAATCATCCTTGAGAAAGTCCATAGCCTCATTTTTTCCATTCTGTAACGAATAAACCCTGGAGACATGAACTTCCCATTTATCCTGTCATTCCCAGGAAACAGGAGCAAATGCACAAGAAGCTAATTCAACCCTTCAGTAGAGGAGGCCTTGATTACAAATTGCATATTGTGAAAAAGAATTTAGGTTTCAGTTTTGTTGCAAAGGAAAATGGTATTTCAAAATGAATTTAATGTCTGTACCCCTATCAGTTACCTAACCCCAAGTCTCAAGACAATGTCAACAGCATAGTGTCCCTTCTGGAGAATTAGAAGTGTCTCCCTTTGGGGCAAAGACTTTGGTAAACACTTTTTGGCTCTGGTTTGAGATTGCATCAGTTCTAAAACTAATTCCTGGCCTTAAACTAAGAACAAGCTTTGACTTGATTTTTAAACTGCTTTTAGAATAGAGTTTCCAATTTTTTATGTAAATATGCTTACTTTCACTTGCCCATGAGACTGGTGTATTCTGGCTTTCTTGTGCATATTATGTTATAAATGTATCGATTAAAGGTACTTTTAAAATCAATTTCTTACTGTTAAGATTAGAAAAAATAAATATTAGCACATCCCTTTCTCCTTTTGGAGGATTTTTAATCTTAAATTTTCTCCCAGTAATGATTAGAAGTTAGAATGATTTTTTTTTTAAAGAATATTATGGCCAGGCGCAGTGGCTCGCACCTGTAATCCCAGAACTTTGGGAGGCCGAGGTGGGCAGATCACTTGAGGTCAGGAGTTTGAGACCAGCCTGGGCAACATGGTAAAACCCTGTCTCTACTGAAAATACAAAAAATTAGCCGGGCATGGTGACGCACGCTTGTAATCCCAGCTACTTGGGAGGCTAAGGCAGGAGAATCGCGTGAACCCGGGAGTCGAGGTTGCAGTGAGCGGAGATCATGCCACTGCACTCCAGCTTAGGCAACATAGTGAGACTCCATCTGAAAAAATAAAATAAATAAATAACATTATGCTTTTAAAATGGAGACATATAAAATTGTGAGTGCTTTGCAGAGAGAATTACTTATCACCTCTAACAAAACTGCTATTACAATTTTAGTGAATTTTTCCTCTAGTTGTTATTTAAAGGATACTTATATATAGTTTGAAAATCAGAGTAGATGTTCCATATTTCCTTTATGTTTTATTTTGCTGTTATTTGCCTAGCATATTCAGGGTACCAAATTAAGTATTGATTGATGGTAATAGTGATAACATTAAGATGTGGAGATCAGGTTAAAGACAGATATGCACCATGAATCCATAATTGAATAAGTCAGAAGGAAATTTAATTAGCCTTTTTCCTGTGTCCATAGCAGTGCTTTAATAAGAACAACAGAAAAGTCTTTTTTTTCCTTTAAATTGCTAATCCAGGATGTTCTCGATGTTTTTATGGAAGTCAGCTAACTAAATACCTTGAGAGAATAGCAATACCATCAAATTATATCTGTCTGTGACATTTTCTCTAGGATGGGACTAACAAATTTGATCTTTTTTAAAAATATGTATTAACTCACACTTATTGCATTACAACAAGGTTTTTGTCTTCTTAGCTCTTCTCTTTTTCAGGAAATTACTCCAGGATTTGAATCATCACAAGAGATTAACCAGAGGGTTTTATATACTTGGGCTGTGGCAGCAGACTAATTACACCACAGCACTAGGTAAGATAATGGGAGTCTGGATCCTCAGGACTTATTAAAATAAAAAGCATTTCTATAATATTAGTGCTATTTATTGGAGTTATCTATGAAAAGAATCTTATTAATCTGCTTTTTTATTAGTTCACTTAGCAAATATTTATTGCGTACCAACTATGTGCCAGGCATTGTTCTAGGTGTTTGGGCCACATCAGTGACCAAAAAAGACCAAAATTCCTGTCCTCATGGATCTTACATTCTAGTATTCCTTTCCACTTGCATTAGCTTCCTAGGGTTTCCATAACAAAATACAACAGACTGGGTAGCTTAAACAACTGGAATTAATTTTTTTTGTTTATAGTTCTAGAAGCTAGAAGTCCAAGATCAAGATGTTAGCATGGTTGGTTTCTCCTAAGGACCATGAAGGAAGGATCTGTTCCAGGCCTCTGTCTTTGACTTGCAGATAAATGTCTTCTTCCTGTGTCTTCACATTGTTTTTCGTTTGTGTGTCTGTGTCCAAATTTCCTCTTCTTAGAGGGACACCAGTCATATTCAATTAGGGTCCATCCAATGACTTCATTTTAACTTAATTACCTCTTTAAAGATCCTGTATCCCAAGACAGTCACGTGCTGAGATATATGGGGTTAGGACTTCAACATGTGAATTTTGGGGGAACACAGCCCATAATACCACATATGACTACTATGTATCCACGTCTTTGTATTGTCTGTTTTTTCCTATCCACATCCCTGAGATATCCAAAGCCATTTATGTTTACTTGCAAAATGTGTCCAGTGACTTGTAATTATGAGTGATTACTTTTCTAGGTATGACTTATTATTTTGAAAGTTTTACTTTTTAATTGACATATAATACAGGTATACATTTTTGGGGCACATGTGATAATTGAATACATTCATATAATTTGTAGAAGTCAAATCAGTATAATTGGGATGTCTATCACCTGTTTGTTTTTTATTTATGTTAGAAATATTTGAATTATTCTCTTTTAGCTATTTTGAAATATACAAGACATAATTTATTTTTAAGCTGTACTAGAAAGTTCTTTTTTTTTTTTTTTGAGACGGAGTTTTGCTCTGTCACCCAGGCTGGAGCGCAGTGGCACGATCTCGGCTCACTGCAAGCTCTGCCTCCTAGGTTCACGCCATTCTCCTGCCTCAGCCTCCCAAGTAGCTGGGACTACAGGTGCCCATCACCACGCCTGGCTAATGTTTTGTATTTTTAATAGAGATAGGGTTTCACTGTGTAAGCCAGGTTGGTCTCGATCTCCTGACCTAGTGATCTACCCGTCTCGGCCTCCCAAAGTGCTGGGATTACAGGTGTGAGCCACCACACCTGGCCCTTGAAAGTTCTTGGTTAAGAAGGATTATTCTACTTGGAATGATGCTCCATCTAGTGTTCACCATATTTGACTACTTTTGTTAAAGTTTTAAAAATGAATAAAGGGGAAACTATATTGAAGAAGGGGTCCTCTATTTAACAGGTTGTTACTCACAGATCACTATGGATTCATAGAAGAAAAAAAAAAGATTGTTTCAAATACCATATGTGGGAGGAAAGAGCAGTCTATATAAGACATTACTTTTAATAACTCAAGAAATATCATTACCATCATTTACTGTCACCACCAGCTATGATGTACTTTTATCCCATGAGGAAACTGAGACTGAGTTTAGTCATTTACCCAGAATTTCACAGATCTTGGTCAGGTATAAGTCAGTGATGGAGATATTGTTTGCCCTACATACACTGTGTAATTCCTGAATTTGAACCCTTAATCATTCAGAATAAATAAAAAGAGACAAAAAGACACAAACTTTTCCTGATGCACTTTTTAGATATGAAGCTGCTCAAAGAGCTTAACAGCGGGAGTGGAATGAACATACTGGACTCATCAAAATGTCATATAATAGACAATCTAAATAGGCTTATATATATTAAATAATTGAATTAATAATAATGATAATTTCTAGAACAGAAACCATCAAGCCCAGATGGGCTCATTGGCAAATCCTATCAAATATTTAAGAAAAATATTATACCAATGCTCTATAATCTTTCAGAAGATAGAAGCAGAGGAAACACTTCCTAACTCATTTTTTGAGGCCATAATTACTCTAATACCTAATACCAAAATCAGATAGAGACATTAGAAAAAAAGAAGACTACAGACAAATATGTCTCATGAACATAGATGCAAAAGTCCTCAACAAAATATTAGCAAATCCAATCCAATGATGTATAAAGATAATTATGCATTATGACCAAGTGCACTTTATTCTAATAATGCAAATCTGGTTCACCATTTGAAAATCAATTAATGTAATCTGTCATATCAACAGGCTAAAGAAGAAAAATCACATGATCATATCAATAGATGCAGAAAAAGCATCTGACAAAAACCAGTTCTCATTCGTGATCAGAACTCTCCGCAAACTAGTAATACAGGGGAACTTACTCAACTTGATAAAGAACATATGCAAAAATCTTTCAGCTAACATTGTACTTAATGGTAAGAAATTGAAGCTTTCCCACTAAGATCAGGAGCAAGGCAAGGACGTCTCCTTTGACCAACCCTTTTCAACATCATACTTATTGGAAGTCCTAGCTAATGCAATAAGACAAGAAAAAGAAGTAAAAAGTATACAGATTGGGAAGAAGAAAATAGAACTGCCTTTGTTTGCAGGTGACATGATTGTCTATGTAGAAAATCTGAAAGAATTGACCAAAAAAAAAGAAAAACCCTCCTGGAGCTAATAAGCAATTATAACAAGGTGGCAAAAATAGGTTGATATACAAAAGTTAACTGCTTTCCTGTATGCCAGCAACAAACAAATGGGATTTGAAATTAAAAATGAAATTCCATTTATAATAGTACCCCCAAGTTAAATACTTAGGCATAAAACTAACAAAAATATTTAAGACCTTTATGAGGGAAGTTATAAAACTCTGATGAAGAAATAAAAAGCTAAATAAAAGGAGAGAGATTCCATGTTTATGGATAGGAAGACTCAGTATTATCAAGACATCACTTCTTCCCAACTTGGCGTGTAGATCCAAGGCAGACCCAATCAAAATCCCAGAAAATAGTTTCCTGGATATCAATAGATTTTTAAGTTTATAAGGACAGGCAAAAGACCCAATATAGCAAACATAATATTGAAGAAGCACACAGTTGGAGGACTGTCACTACCCGACTTCAAGACTTACTATAAAGCTACAGTAATAAGGACAGCATGGTATTTGCAAAATAATAGAAAAATAGATCAATGGAACAGAATAGAGAGCACAGGTATAGACCCATACAACTGATTTTTTATAAAGGAGCAAAGGGAGTACAATGGAGAAGAGGTAAGTTTTCAACAAATGGTGCTGAACAACGAGATGTTCACATGCAAAAAGATGAATGTAGACACAGATCTTAAGCTCTTCACAAAATCAGCTCAAAATGGATTTTAGACTGAAATGTAAAATGCTAAACTATGAAACTCCTAGAAGAAAATCTAGATGACCTTGGGTTTGAGGTGAATATTTTAGATCTAACACCAAAGGCATACTCCATGAAAGAAATAATTGATTAGCTGTGGGGAAAAGAAAGAGAGATCAGACTGTTACTGTGTCTATATAGAAAGAAGTAGACGTAAGAGACTCCATTTTGTTCTGTATTTGAGATGCTGTTAATCTGTGACCCTACCCCCAACCTTGTCCTTGCAAGAGACATGTGCTATGGTGACTCAAAGTTTAACGGATTTTGGGCTGTGCAGGGTGTGCTTTGTTAAACAAGTGCCTGAAGGCAGTATGCTTGTGAAAAGTCATCACCATTCTCTTAATCTCAAGTACCCAGGGACATGTACACTGCCAAAGGTCACAGGGACCTCCGCCTAGGAAAGCTAGGTATTGTCCAAGGTTTCTCCCCATGTGATAGTCTGAAATATGACCTCGTGGGAAGGGAAAGACCTGATCGTCCCCCAGCCTGACACCCGTGAAGGGTCTGAACTGAGGAGGACTAGTGTAAGAGGAAAGAAGGCCTCTTGGCAGTTGAGATAGAAAAAAGCATCTGTCTCCTGCCCGTCCCTGGGCAATGGAACATCTCGGTGTAAAACTGAATTGTATGTTCTGTTTACTGAGAAAGGAGAAAACCGCCTTAGGGCTGAAGGTGGGACGTGCTAGCGCAATGTTGCTCTTTATGCACTAAAAAGGTTTATGGAGATGTTTGCATATGCATATCAAGGCACAGCACTTTTCCTTAAGCTTATTCATGTCACAGAGATCTTTATTCATATGTCTTACTGCTGGCCTTCTCCCTATGATGATCCTATTATCCTGCCACTTTTCTTTTTCTAAGATGGTAAAGATAATGATCAATAAATAATGAGGGAACTCAGAGACCGGTGCCGGCGTGGGTCCTCTGTATGCTGAGCACTGGTCCCTTGGGCCCACTTTTTCTTTCTCTATGCTTTGTCTCTGTGTCTCATGTCTTTTCTCAAGTCTCTGGTTCCACCTAACAAGAAACGCCCACAGGTGTGGAGGGGTAGGCCACCCCTTCAATAAGCTGTACTTCATTAAATTAAAAATGTTTGCTCTGTGAAAGCACATTCAAGAGAATGAAATGACAAACCACAGACTGGGAGAAAATATTTGCAAAATAGATTTGATAAAGGACTGGTGTCCAAAGTACTCTACAAACTCACCAAAGAAGACATACAGGTAGCAAACAAGCATATGAAAAAATTGTCAACATTGTGTGCCATCAGCAAATTGCAAATTAAAATGAGATACCACTATGTACATATTAGAATGGCTCAAATGCAAAACATTAAAAACACCAAATGCTGGTGCAGCAAGAACTCTCATTCATTGCTGCTGGGAATGCATAATGGTAGAGCCGTTACACAGTGCCAATCATAATCTGAAAGACAAAAATCCCAAATGCCATAATCTCAAATGCCTATGAAGTGTTTGGTTGTGTTTTTATGTTTCTCAGTCAAACCTCCTTTACAAATGTAAGTAAATGTCTTTTAAAAATTGTTTTTTAATTATCTTTCCAGAATTATGTTGTGATTTTGGTCTATCAGGATTGGGATTTTGGGGATTTTAGACTTTAGGATTTTGATCTTTTGGAATTCAATATTTGATATTACAGCATTTGGAATTGTATCTTTCAGGAGTATGGCCCAAACCCCAGCCACTGTAGAAAACTGTTTGATAATTTCTTAAAAAACTAAACACCCAGCCACTGTTGAAAACAGTTTGTCAATTTCTTAAAAAACTAAACATACTTTTGCCATACAATCCAGTAATCATGTGCCTTGGTATTTACTCAGATAAGTTGAAAAGTTATGTCTACATAAAACCTGCATACAGATGTTTATAGCAGCTTTATTCATAGTTGTCAAAAATTGGAAGCAACCAAATTGTCTCTTGGTAGGTGAATGGATAAGTAAACTGTAGTACCTCCAGACAATGGAATATTTTTCAGTGCTAAAAAGAAATAAGCTATCGGCCAGGTGTGGTGGTTTACACCTATAATCCCAGCAGTTTGGGAGGCCGAGGTGGATGGATCACTTGTGCCCAAGAGTTCGACACCACCCTGGCCAACATGGCGAAAGCCCATCTCTACAAAAAATAGAAAAATTAGCCAAACGTGGTGGCACATGCCTATAGTCCCAGCTGCTTGGGGGACTGAGACAGGAGGATTGCTTGAGCCCGGAAAGGAGAGGCTGCAGTGAGCCACGTTTGTGCCACTGCGTTCCAGCCTCGGCAACAGAGTGAGACCCTGTTTCTAAAAAAAAAAAAAAGAGAGAGAGAGAAAAAGAAAAAGAAGCCATCAAGCTATGAAAAAACATAGAGAAACCTTACATGCACATTGCTAAGGGAAATGAGCCAATCTGAAATAGCTATATGACTTCAACCATATGACATTCTGGAAAAGACAAAACTATGGAGACAGTAGAAAGGTCAATGGTTGTGAGAGATTAGAGGGAGGGAGGAAAAAATGTAAAGAATGTAGGGAATTTTTAGGGCAGTGAAACTATTCTATATGGTACTATAGTGGTGAATGAATGTCCTTATATGTTTGTCAAAACCCATAGAATGTATGATACCAAAAGTGAACTCTAAAGTGAACTATGGACTTTGGATGATAATAAAATGTCAATATAGGTTATTTGATTGTAACAAAGGTAAGAGGTGTTAATTGTGGGAGGGCTGTGTGTGTGTGTGTGTGTGTGTGTGTGAAAGAGAGGGAGCAAAGGTCATATAGAAATTCTCTGTACTTTCTGCTCTATTTCACTGTGAACTTAAAACTGCTCTAAAAAATAAAGTTGATTTTTTTAAAAAGCATGCTATCAATAAGCCACCCAGACTTCAATCTGTTTCACTCTTGAATGAATTCACATCAGGCATCCTTTTTATATAACTTTAAATTGATTTTTTAAAACTAGATTTAGAATATAACACTGATGATCCTGCCAGACAAAAAAGCTTCTTGTAAACATACATGCCATTAGGAAGCAAAAGAAAGAAGGAAGTTAAATAAATAAAAGATACATAATAAATAGCTTCATATTTAATGAGTT
Source organism: Mandrillus leucophaeus (assembly GCF_000951045.1). Classification (NCBI taxonomy): domain Eukaryota; kingdom Metazoa; phylum Chordata; class Mammalia; order Primates; family Cercopithecidae; genus Mandrillus; species Mandrillus leucophaeus. Next base: position 1,299,509 of record NW_012103743.1, on the reverse strand, counting down.
GATCCCAGAATGTCATTTGGGACTAGCTGACCATAAAATATCCTCCTACTACCCTTGAAATATTTTTTCTTGGGTCTTCAGACATAATAGCTGTGGAGCTACTGGGTCCAGTTACTGTATCACTGGGTGTTTTACGAGTGCTATTTGTTTGTACACTGTAACTTTATTTATTTATTTATTTATATTTATTTATTTATTTATTTATTTATTTATTTATTTATTTATTTATTTTGAGTTTCGCTCTTGTTGCCAAGGCTAGAGTGCAATGGCATGATCTCGGCTCACTGCAACCTCCCCCTCCTGGGTTCAAGCGATTCTCCTGCCTCAGCCTCCTGAGTAGCTGGGATTACAGGCATGCACCACCACGACCAGCTAATTTTGTATTTTTTAATAGAGATAGGGTTTCTCCATGTTGGTTAGGCTGGTCTCGAACTCCCAACCTCAGGTCATCCACCCACTGTGGCCTCCCAAAGTGCTGGGATTACAAGCGTGAGCCACCACGCCCAGCCAACTTTATTTTAAAAACCTATTTTGGCTGGGCGCAGTGGCTCATGCCTGTAATCCCAGCATTGTGGGAGGCCGATGTGGGTGGATCACTTGAGGCGAGGAGTTGGAGACCAGCCTGGCCAACATGGTGAAACCTCATCTCTACTAAATATACGAAAAATTAGCCAGGCATGGTGGCATGTGCCTGTAATCCCAGCTACTCGGAAGGCTGAGGCAGGAGAATCGCTTGAACCCGGGAGGCAGAGGTTGCAGGGAGCTGAGAGCATGCCACTGCACTCCAGCCTGGGCTAAAGAATGAGACTCCAATTAAAAAAAAACAAAACTAAAACAAACAAACAAAAAAGCCTGTTTTGAGAAGTCAGCAATGGTCAGTTCAATATTGGCCATTAAGTAATGCAAGCATTGTAATGTAAGGTTTGATTATTGTATTTGTGTTACCTATCATTTTACAGTACTAAATCCCCATAGACCATAACAAGTTACCTTTAAAGTTACATTCATGTTTTACCTTTCTTTATATTGACTATTCTCCATTTACAGAGAAGAGGTAAATGAGTGAAATATTAGCTACTATAAAATAATAGCTACCATGTCTATAAAATAATAGACTACCTGGTCTACAAGAGGCCAGTAATCATATTAATAGCTTTGTATAATTATCTCCTATAATCTTTGCAAAAAGTCTGCATGATAGTTCTCAGCCCTCTTCTAAACTGAGGGAACTGAGGTTTAAAGAGATCAACTAATTTGGTCCAAGTCACACAGGAAGGCAATATAGAGTAACGGTTAAGTGCACAGTCTTTGCAGCTTAATTGCCTATATTAGTATTCTTGTTCCACCATTTCCTAAATCTGTGACCTTGGGCAAGTTACCTAACTTCTTTAATGTCATTTTTCTCATCTGTAAAATGAAAGACTAAGTGAAATAATTCATGTAAAGTGCTCATCACAGTGGCTGGTACAGGGTGAGTTCTTCATAAATGTTAGTGGTTATTAAAAGTAATTGCATATTACACCATCATTGTATATTCTTTTTATTATTACAAATAGGTGGCAACATGGATTTAAACTTAAGTCTCCCTGACCCTGAAGTTCCCTTCTTTTCCTTTATTCAACTCTGTCTGTGTAAATTTTTAGTCGTTGATGAAGAGAGGACTGATTCTCGTAAGTGGGTTTGCCTCTGTGAAAAAACGGATTTGCCTGTTTATCAGTCAGGATAGGTTAGGGTTTGCTGCATTAATGAACAACTTTTATATATCTTTAGTTTATCACAAAAAAGTTTATTTCTCATTTCCATTTTATGTCCTATGTGACTTGACTGGGAGACTTTTTTCATTATAGTCATCCAGGAATCTATGCTGATGGATGCTCCATTTGCCATATGTTTTATCATGGCCAAGGCAGAAAAAAAAGGGATATGGTGACTACTGCACTGGTTCGTAAATATTTCTTCTTAGAAGTGATATGTGCCACTGCTACTTATAATTTCATTGGTCAAAGTCAGTAGCATGACCGGGTCTAACTTCAAGGGCTTTAGGAAAGAGAGGAGAATTAGACACAAGTGAGCAGCATTAATTACCACAGCAGCCGGGTGCGGTGGCTCACACCTGTAATCCCAGCACTTTGGGAGGCCAAGGCGGGCAGATCACGAGGTCAGGAGATCAAGACCATCCTGGCTAACATGTCAAAACCCCGTCTCTACTAAAAATACAAAAAAAATTAGCCAGGTTTGGTGGTGGGCGCCTGTAGTTCCAGCTACTTGGGAGGCTGAGGCAGGAGAATGGCATGAACCTGGGAGGCAGAGCTTGCAGTGAGCCAAGATTGTGCCACTGCACTGCACTCCAGCCTGAGCGACAGAGTGAGACTCTGTCTCAAACAAACAAAAAACTACCACAGCAAATTGAACTTTTTGAGTTTCTTAATTTGATATTTCTCTTTTTGATTTCTAAATTTCTTGTGTGTATAGATTCATCTGGTAAAAACCTAAAGATAACTTCATAGAAATGGTTCTCTTTCAGAGAGGTCCATCGGAGTTATCTGGATACATTTTCCAAAATGATGTGCCCAGGCCCCACCCAAGACTTAATGAATTGAAATATCTGAGAGTCAGGCTCTGGGCGTGTACATTTTGAAAAAGCTCCTCGGATGGTGCTGACTTGCACGCTGTTGTGTTTATGCAGTAGTAAACTGATACGTGTTTTCAAGGATCTTGCTGAAGACAGATGGGAGGAAACCGAGCTGAAAGGATCAGAAAGAGGAAGGGACAAGGCAGAAATTACAACTCAAATGTGGCAGGGTTCTCAGCTCAGACTTAAGCTGTACTTACCTTAGAAGTTCGCATGGGGAGATATATCTGGGCATGCCTAGATGACTGGTGGGTCAGTCATCGGGGTTCCCTTTTTATAAGGGAACATGGATCCTTCTGGGAGAAACTTCATCTTAAATTGAGAGACTTTTTTCCCCAACATTTAATTGAAAAATTTTTAATCATACAGAAGGTTGAAAGAATTTGCCCACCATTTAGATTCAATAGGTGCTATCATTTTGCTATATTTGCTTTATTTGCTAATTTTTATAGCCACTGATGATCATTACCTGAATCAATTATTTCATTGAGGAGTGGGCATTGGCAAATGGTGATTCTTCTGATGTATCATTTCTTCTACATTTATTATCTACATTCATCTATTAAAAGAGAGCTTCCCTTTATCAATTGGAGATGAAGTATATTTTCTGAAAAAGACATCATAAATGCTTCATTATTTTAATTTGGAAACAGTTTTCAGGAACCTATGTTTGGTTTAAGGACAGTTGACCTACATTGTAGTGAACAGATGAGCTGAGCATAGCAGAGGCTTGTGCATATTTTTCTACAGCCCCACCCTCAGAATGCTAGAGCAAGGTAGCCGCAGTGAAAAATAGTGTAGAAATTGCAGTGGTTTATCACTGAGGACAGAAAGACTTGGCAGCATGATCTTGGCTCACTGCAACCTCCGCCTCCCAGGTTCAAGCAATTCTCTGCCTCAGCCTCCCGAGTAGCCAGAATTACAGGTGCCTGCCATCACGCCTGGCTAATTTTTGTATTTTTAGTAGAGACGGAGTTTCACCATCTTGACCAGGCTGGTCTTGAACTCCTGACCTCGTGATCCACCTGCCTTGGCCTCCCAAAGTGCTGGGATTACAAGCGTGAACTGCATCCGGCCCAAAAAGGTCCTGTCTAGGTAAAGGAAACACATAGGTGAAAGTGATGGATAGAGTTTGAAAAGAAGAGAAAAGATGGCAGGTGGCTCAGATTGAAAGAGAAATTCCAAATATACTAGTTAACTAGTTGAGGGAACCAGAGAATCTCTGGATATTTAATGACGGGCTTAAATAAGCTGATCTTTGTTGGAAGTCAGCATTGCATGAATGGTTGAAGGGCAAAAAACATGATATATCTTTTTATTTGTTCAAGTCTTCTTTTGTGCTTCTTAGTGCCGTGTGATGTTTTTTATGGTAAACACTGAGATTTAACAAAATATAAATGAAATGTTTATTCTTGATAAAATTAATGGCTCCTGAAAAGTTAAAATGATCTAGAAATAAGAATTCTTTTTTTTTTTTTTTTTTTGAGACTTTGAGACGGAGTCTCGCTTTGTCGCCCAGGCTGGAGTGCACGATCTCCGCTCACTGCAAGCTCCACCTCCCGGGTTCACGCCATTCTGCCTCAGCCTCCAAGTAGCTGGGACTACAGGCGCGCACCACTACGCCCGGCTAATTTTTTGTATTTTTAGTAGAGACGGGGTTTCACCGTGTTAGCCAGGATGGTCTCGATCTCCTGACCTCGTGATCCGCCCGCCTCGGCCTCCCAAAGTGCTGGGATTACAGGCTTGAGCCACCGCGCCCGGCAGAATTCTTTTAATCTATACTGAATGTAGGGATTGTGGTTACTAAAAATTAGTCAAACCATATTTGGGAATTAAAGAAATAATGATTGCCAGCTGGGTGTGGTGGCTCACACCAGTAATCTCAACACTTTGGGAGGCCAAGGGAGGTGGATCACTTGAAGCTAGGAGTTTGAGACCAGCTTGGCCAACCTGGTGAAACCCCATCTCTACTAAAAATATATATATATAAATTTGCTGGGTGTGGTGGCGCACACCTGCAATCCCCACTACTTGGGAGGCTGAGGCATGAGAATCACTTGAATGTGGGAGGCCGAGGTTACTGTGAGCCTAGATTGCACCACTGCACTCCAGCCTGGGTGACAGAGGGAGACTCTGTCTGTCTCAAAAAAAAGAATGATTGCTTTTTCCCTTTCACTTACAGTTTTTTTTGGAAAGATAAAACGAAGTGACTTTCTTGTTATCTCATGTTTCTTGTAAACAGTGATTTCTTGGTAGAGAAATGAAAATTGTTTCTTAATTGGAAGAAAAGAACTTGACAGCTATTGCTATGGTTCTATTTTTATTATTTATTGGCTAAATGTACATAGACTGAAAGGAAAATTAAAAGACAAACTAGACACTAAATCTGGAAAACAGTATATGTTATAATCTGCATTTCATACAATTAAGGGATAATTTTATACATATTTCCTCAAACAGTAATATAATTAAATTATGCTTAGTATTCAACAAAGTGATTAGAATTCAGTTATAGTGGTACTTAGCTTTTAAAAAAATATAACAGTTACCATGTTTTTACAGAGTGGAAATATAGTAATTAATAAAAGCGTTCAGTTGTGTAGGCTATTTTCTTCCCCCCTAGGGAAGTTAATCAGTTAGTTTTGTGCTCCATATGCAGTCATTGGATCATTTTAAAATTATCAATGATCATTCCTAAATGTGTCAGTGAAAAGCACCAAACTTTGTAAAATATTTGAAGAGATTTATTCTGAAACAAATATGGGTAACCATGGCCTGAGGCACAGTCTCAAGAGGTCCTAAGAACATGTGCCCAAGGTGGTTAAGTTACAGCTTGATTTTATAGGTTTTATGGAGACATACAACATCAATTATTACATGTGAGATATACATTGGTTTGGTTCGGAAAGGTGGGACAACTCAAGATGCGGAGGGGAAGGAGGGAACTTCCAGGTTATAAGATTTTCTGATTGGCAATTGATCGAAAGAGTTATTATCTAAAGACCTAGAATCAATAGAAAGGAATGTCTAGGTTAAAATAAGGGGTTGTGAAGACCAAGGTTTTATCATGCAGATGAAGCCTCCAGGTAGCAGGCTTCTGAGCTTATCAGACCCGAAAAGGTGCTATACTCTTAGTTAATTTTCTCCTGGATCAGGAAAAAGACCTGGAAAGGAATGGGAATTCTCTATAGAATGCAGATTTTTCCCCACAAGAGACAGCTTTGCAGGGCCATTTCAAAATATGTCAAATAAATACATTTTGGGGTAAAATCCCTCAATTTGTTTCAGGGTCCGCTATCCATTATGTGATGCTATATTAGAATCAGACTGGAATTTGATGTCCTATTGCTACAAAAAATCTGTTTTGTTAGTCTTAAGATCTCTGTTTTAGTGTTAATGCTGGTCAGCTGTACCTGAATTCCAAAGCAAGGAGGGTATAATGAGGCATGTCTGACCCCCACTTCTCATCATGGCCTGAACTGGTTTTTCAGGTTAATTTTGGAATGGCCTAGGCTGAGGGAAGGGTCCATCAGCTAACTGGGGGTTTAGAATTTTATTTTTGGTTTATAACTAATTATAATAAATGAATATAAAAATTTAAATAAAATATTTAAAGCTGGAATTTCTAATTTGTTTTGAAAATTTAATTAAATAGTGGTAAACATCTTATAAAAATAAAACTAATTATGACTTTAGAATTAACACCCAAAGGTCAGTATAAAACTGGGATCTCCAAACTCACTATGCTAAAGAGAATAACTTACTTCCTACTTATTACATCTAGACATATACACACATAGATTCAAGAGTAAGTAATATGAGTTGGGCATGGTTGGCTCATGCCTCTAATCCCAGTACTTTGAGGGGCCAAGGAGGGGGAATCATTTGAAGCCAGGAGTTCAATATCAATTCTGGTGTTAGCAGAAAGTGTTCCTGATCCAGAACCCAAGAGAGGGTTCTTGGATCTTGCACAAGAGAGAATTCAGGGCAAGTCCATAGAGTAAAGTGAAAGCAAGTTTTACAAAAGTAAAGGAATAAAAGAATGGTTACTTTCATAGGCAGAGCAACAACCTGAGCTGCTGGTTGGCCATTTTTATGGTTAATTCTTGATTATATGCTAAACAAGGGGTGGATCATTCAGGAGATATCCAGGAAAGGGAGGCAATTCCTGGAACTGAGGGTTCTTCCCCATGTATGTATGTATGTATGTATGTATGTATATTTTTATTTTCGAGACAGAGTCTCTCTCTGTCACCCAGGCTGGAGTGCAGGGCCATGATCTTGGCTCACTGCAACCTCCACCTGCCAGGTTCAAGCGATTCTCCTGCCTCAGCCTCCCAAGTAGCTGGGACTATAGGCATGTGCCACTACGGCCAGCTAGTTTTTGTATTTTTAGTAGAGACAGGGTTTCACCATATTGGCTAGGCTAGTCTTGAATTCCTGACCTCGCGATCTGCCCACCTCAGCCTCCCAAAGTGCTGGGATTACAGATGTGAGCCACTGTGCCCAATCAGTCCCCTTTTGGACCATACAGGGTAACTTCCTGATGTTGCCATGGCTTTTGTAAACTGGTGGGAGGGTCTGTTAGCATGCTAATGCTAAGACACTCATTAATTAGTGTATAATGAGTATTGAGGATGACCAGAGGTCACCCTTGTTGCCATCTTGGTTTTGGCCAGCTTCTGTACCACAACTCACTTCACCGGCAAGGTCTTTATGACCTGTATCTCGTGCTGACCTCCTGTCTAATCCTGTGACTAAGAGTGCCTTAACCTCCTGGGAATGCAGCCCAGTAGCTCCCAGCCCCTATTCAAGATGGAGTCACTCTGGCTTAAACGCCTCTGACACTGGCAACATAGTGCGATACAGACTTAAGAAAAAAAAGTATTAGCCAAACATGGTGGCTCACTCCTATAGTTCCAGCTAGTCAGGAGGCTGAGGTTGGAAGAGCTCTTCAGCCCAGGAATTTGAAGTTACAGTGAGATATGATCATTGCTGCTACATTCCAGCCTGGATGACAGAGCAAGACCCTGTCTCTACAAAAAATTAAAAAAAAATTTTTTAAAGTATAATACTAATTGTTTAATATTACAGACTGTTTCTTAGCTACCATGTATAACAGTGCTGAATAATATACCAATTAGTGATTATCACTGGATATTCCAAGTGAAACCTGAAGAGAAGCCAAAAAAAAGGGACATTTGACACTCTGAGACATTGGTAAGGTATCTATTTCATTCATGCTCTCAGAGAGGAAGGATTTGTCAAACTAATTTATTTGTATTTTCTCTTTCCAAAGTGTTTCTGCTTTTGTCCAAATTTTCTCTGTTGTCCAAAGCACAGTCTGTCTCTGACAGCAGAGGTACAACTCACACACCTAGATAGCATGCCAGGGTAGTCACCGTTTTTTGTTTTTTTTTTTTTGAGATGGAGTCTCACTCTGTTGCTCAGGCTGGAGTGCAGTGGTACAATCTTGGCTCACTGTAACCTCTGCCTCCCGGGTTCAGGTGATTCTCACGCCTCAGCCTCCTGAGTAGCTGGGATTATAGGCATGCACCACCACACCCAGCTAATTTTTGTATTTTTAGTAGAGGCAGGGTTTCACCATGTTGGTCAGGCTGGTCTCGAACTCCTGACCTCAAGAGATCCAACTGCCTTGGCCTCTCAAAGTGCTGGGATTATAGGCATGAGCCACTGTGCCCAGACAGTCACCTTTTATTTTGAGCAAGAGCTGTGGAGAAACATTTACTTGGAGCCTAAATGAAGTTAGTGTCACAAAAGGGAATATTTGAAGTTATAGATTGCACTGGGGCAGCCCTGAGTGCTGGATCGTGAGTGACATATACCAGTGTGTTTTCTTATAAGTTGACAGCCTTCTCTCGATGATACATAGAGCCCTGTAATGTGTGGGGCCTAGGCGCCCAGTTCTAAAGTTGGCATTGAGTCTTAGCATTAAGTATGCACATGTTCAGATCATGCTTCTATTTTCCAGTACAGTAATCATTCCCACAGCTGTTTCTTTTACTTTTACTTTTTCTTTTTCGTTTTTATTGAGACAGGATCTCATTCTATCACCCAGGCTGGAGTGCAGTGGTGTGATCAAGGCTCACCGCACCCTCAACCTCCTGGACTCAGGTGACTCTTCTGCCTCAGCCTCCTGAGTAGCTGGGACCACCAGTGCGTGCTACCATACCTGGCTAATTTCTTTTAAAATTATTTGTAGAGACAGGGTTTCATTATATTGCTTAGGCTGGTATCAAAGTCCTGGGCTTAAGCAAGCCTGTCACCTTGGACTCCCAACGTGCTAGGATTACAGGTTTGAGCCACCGTGTCCAGCCACACGGCTGTTTCTATCATTCTGTATTCCAGAGATCACCAGTTCTAGTCTTCTGCAGGGGTAGTTGCTCAATGTCATGAGTAAGAGAGGGGAACTACAGATCTACCTCCTTTTAAGTTTTGTATTAATTTTTTTTAATTTTGAAATAATTTTAGATTTATAAAAGTGTTGCAAAGATGGTACAGAGAGTTCCTGTGTACTCTTCATCAAGCTTCACTATTGTTAACATTTTTCATAATCATGGTGCATTTATTGAAACTAAGAAATTAACATGAGTACGATGCTATGAAGTAAACCATAGACTTTATTAGGCTCTCACCAGTTTTTCCGCTAACGTCTTTTTTTCTGTTTCAAGATATCACGTTGTATTTGGTCATGATGACTCCTTAGTCTCCAATCTGTGCCAGTTTTTTTGGTCTTGTCTTTCGTGACCTTGGCGATTTTTGAAGAATAATGGCCAGGTATTTTGTAGGATGCCCCTTAACTTAGATTTGTCTGATATTGGGATTTGTCATGATTAGACTGGGAATGTGGGTTTGGGGGAAGAATACCACAGAGGTGAACTGCCCTTTCCATTGCATCATATGAGAGGTGCATGATATCCACGTGACTATGAGTGCTGATGTTAACCTTGATCACTTGGTTAAGGTGGTGTCTGAAAGGTTTCTCTTGTTACTCTTTTTCCATACTTTCTTCTTTAGAAGAAAGACACTAAGTACAGCCCACAATCAAGGAGTGGAGAATTCATTTTAAAACTGTACTCGACCAATACTTATTTAATACTCCCCCACCCCTACTTGCAAAAGTTCACTTGGTTCCTGACCCTTTAGAAGATTCTGTGGTATATATCAGCTTAGTTTTTGGCTTCTCTTACTGTATCCTAAGTCATTTTTCTGTTTTCCAGTCTCCAAAATTTTGTTGCTATTGTCTCTTTTCTTCTCTCTGTATTTGTAGGTTTGCGAGTTTTTGGTTTTTTTTTTCTTTAATCCCTTTACTGCAACTTTAGTGGGGCTTCAGAGAGATTAAAATTGGATTTTTTTGTTCAATCTGCCTTCTTTATTTGGAAGTTCTGGGAGAAACATTTTTGTATGTGTGTGTGTGTGTGTGAGATAGAGTCTCACTCTGTTGCCCAGGCTTGGGTGCAGTGGCATGATCTCGGCTCACCGAAACCTCCACCTCCCAGGTTCAAGCAATTCTCCTGTCTCAGCCTCCCGAGTAGCTGGGACTACAGGTGCATGCCACCACACCCGGGTAATTTTTGTATTTTAGTAGAGATGGGGCTTCACCATATTGGTTAGGCTGGTCTCGAACTCTTGACCTCAGGTGATCCAACCCGCTTCAGCCTCCCAAAGTGCTGGGATTACAGGCATGAACCACCACGCCCAGCCAGAGAAACATTTTATCATCATCAAAATTGATATTTAATCTGTGTTTAGATTTGCCATTTCTGCTTGTCATAGTTCTGCCATTGATATAATACATGAAATTACTGAATACTTTTTGGGCACCATTGTTACATTTTGTAAAGAATTGTGAACAATCAGAAATTCAGTTCACAGCTAGAGAAGAAAGTCTTCTAGTATTGGCTGGTGTGACTAGTACTAATTTTCAAAGGTAAATTAGGGTTACTGCTATAAAGCAGGGATTACAATGGGGTGCTTCTGTATACTCCAATGCCCAGTTACTAAGGTTACCAAAAAACAAAGCGGGATTGGACACCTCAGGGGTCAAAGTTTGAGTCAGTCCACCGAGCAAAGAACCTTAACTGGTATAAGCTAGCCAAAGGCAACCTAAACTTGAATGGGTAGATAAGGGGAGTTACAATATCCACTATGGCTTCTTGACCAGTTACATAAAGGAGGACTGTAACTCTCTGTGTATCTGCTCCCTCTCCTTTCTCTTTCACCTTTTGTTTTCCTACACTTTTATAGAGTGTTTTGATATCAGATATGTTTACCATTTACTGACTGAGTTGTACTTTTTTATTTTTTATGCATTTTTATAATTTTTATTACTTTTTCTTTTTTTTTTTGAGAATTAAATCGTTTATTGATTACACATGATAATGGATGATACACAAGCTTCATTCCCATCTATAATTTTATCTGGTACCATTATTCAATTTAGATATATTGCATAGGATGTGCCAACAATCACTTTTATAACCAATAATTCCGTGATTTTGCTTGGGTAATCCCTTTTAACGGTGAACTTCAGGTCACAACAGTAACTATCAGTTCAACTACACCAAGGTTTCCGAAGACAATGGCTTCTCCACCCAAGCAGGTTGTATATAAATTCCAAATAGAACCTGGCATCACCCTGAAGGAATTCTAACTTCACACTGTTGGGGAAGTTTACCAAGATGGCTTCAGAGCAGACTAACTTTACACAGCACATTAAAAAAAAGACATTTATTCAGCGTCACGGTCAGACTATTACATTTAGCAATCAACAGCATGGGTGCCAAAAAAAAAAAAAAATCTACATTAAAACCCTTTGTTGGAATGCTTTACACTTTCCACAGAACAGAAACTAAAATAACCTGTTATACAATTAGTCACAAATACAGTCCTCGAGTTTTTTGCCCATACACATGAGTATTTGTCTAAAACATGTCTTCTTTGTAGCAGCATTATCTTTTTCAATAAAGATAATGTATTTGTTACTACATCTATGTAATACATCTATGTGGCTTATAAATATCATTCTGTACTGTACTCAGAACAGCAGATACTGTTCTGTACTCTGCTTTCGTCGCTGCATAATATATACTAGTGCACAGGAAGAGTCCTTTTTTTCAGCTCTGTAGATGTACTAATATTTATTTAACCAATGCCCTATAGAAAATGTCTTGAGTTTGTTTCTCGTTTTTGGCTTTACGAACAATGCTGCAGTGAATAACTTCATATGAACCTCATTGTGTAGGTTTGTAGCTGTATTTGCATAAACATTCTCAGAAGTAGTAGAGATGTAGAGTATCAATTTAGTATTATAATGTGTCTAGAGTACATTATAATAACATTATATAACAGGGATTATCTATCATTTGTTTTAATAGGGACAATCAGGAAAATAGCAATCATTTCTAGTACTTACAACAGGGAAAATTTAATGCAGGAAAGTGGTTACCAGGTGTTGGAGGAACTGAGTACCTAACAGAGAAAGGAGAGCAATTCAGATATTAGTAACAACAGAAAACCATTGCCTGTAGCCTGGAAAGACAAAAGTAAGAAGACAAGAATCACTGAATTCTGGAGCTGGAGGTCATTTATTGGAGGCTAGGGTCTCTATGGACCTGTGTGATGAGAACTGGAGCCGCTGAGGAGATGCAGTCACTGCCAGAGAAGTGACTGAGTTAGAAGAGGAAGGGGGAGAAATGCCCTAGTTTATTCCTATTCCTTTCCTCTTCATCCTCCAATCTTTCAGAAACCAGCTGATAGTGAGTCTGGGAATTACAATCAATGGGGCAACCCCTTGTGATACAAAGCAGAGCAGGAAAGGGCAAGGAATGCATTTGAGGACAAATGGACACCGAATCCATATTGTTCACCCCTTCTGCTACTCAGCATTCAAGTTCACCCTTCTACCCATGTTTGATACCTTCATACTTCTGTCCGTCATACAAACAAGAGGAGAGACACCAAGTCCCATCAATCATTGTATCCATCTCAAGTTTGGGATCTACTGGTGATCCTCATTCCTTCCCATCAGGTGTGGGTGTGTCTTTTTGTGGCCTGGTGACCTACGAACTAAATTGTAAATTAAGCAACCACCAACACTTTCCATACAAAACTGTGGGGGAAGGGAAAGGGGACAAAATAGAAAACATTGGTTAATATATACATAACAAGTACACGTGAATGCTACAATTCTTGTTGCTGTAAAAAGTCACAAGGATTAAGTGGATTTTTATCATTTCCTTCTTCTACCATTTATTCCATATTTCCTTTGTTTTTAGCTAGGACTGCAAATGGTTTGGGTTCCTTACTTGCAGGATGACTGTATCAGTCAGGATACAGCCAGAACAACAGAAACCACAGTTGGCATTTCAACAGAAATAATTTAACATAAGGAATTGGCTAAGGAGTTTGGGGGAACAAAAAAAGCAAAAAAAAAAAAAAAGTCGGGAGGCAGATATTGAACATAGACATAGTAACTATAGGAGGAAGCTGCCACTCCTACAGGCGAAGACACAAAAGGAAGTTTGCACAAAAGGGAACTTAAAGGAGAGGCATCTCAGACTTCTGAGGAGGGGCCACTGCCTAACTCTTGCTGGATCATTGATAAGATATGTTGAGGCTGGTTCTAGCAATGCCAAAAAAGTTGAGTATTATAAATGATAGCCACTTGTCAGGAAGGAAGCATATCTCGTCTCACTCCTTCTGCCTTGAAGAACTAACAGGAAACCAATTGGCAAAGTAGAAATATAGTTCTCATAGTCCCAGCCCTGTGGTCATAAAGAAGAGTATAAATGTGTGGGTTTGGATTGAGAGACAATGGCATAACAACTGGGACAGCTCATTACCTTGCTTACTTAATATTCACACACAACTTTCTCTGTATTTTTGAGCTTCCCATACAGCAATTTCAAAATGGCAGCTTTTTTCTTTAGCAAGATACTGCTATCCTTTGTAGAAATTGACACTCTTGGCTGGGCGCAGAGACTCATGCCTGTAATCCCAGCACTTTGGAAGGTCGAGGCAGGTGGATCGCTTGAGCCCAGGAGTTCGAGACCAGTCTGGGCAACATGATGAAACCCCATCTCTACTAAAAATAAAAAAAAAAATAGCTGGGTGTGGTGGCACATGCCTGTAATCCCAGCTACTCAGGAGGCTGAGGCACAAGAATAGCTTGAACCTGGGAGGTGGAGGTTGCAGTGAGTGGAGATCACACCTGGGTGACAGAACAAGACTCGGTCTCAAAAAAGTAAATAAGTAAAAATAAATAAATTGACACTCTCACCCTTTCCCATAAACAGATGATCCCAAATTACATTAATCTCTGGATTATGTGTTAATTACTTCTCAATTCAGTAAAGTCCCTTATGAACCTTCTGTAACCTAAAGATGAAATTGTAAAGTTAACAATTGCCATTAATTTTTAAAATTACAGTGGGAAAGGGGAAGAAAAAAATGTTAATATATACAGAAATACATAAATACACATTTATACATTAAGCAAGTAAGAAATAATGCTTAGTTATTAGTCTTTATTTTTGTCTAGTCACGAGCCTGTGGTTAGTGTCCCTTCCTCCCCAGTTCATTTCATGCTTCCTGTACTCCGAACTAGCATTTACCAAGTGGTGTGATCCAAACTGTCATTCCTGAAGGGTCTGAATCTTCAGTGGTCCTGTCTTTTCTTGGTTATTGTAGTTTACCACATTAACTTTTACTATCAGCAATGGGAATATAGGGGTGCTATGTACCATGAATGACAGCATCCCCATATGTAGTCCTTCCTGGCCTCACTTTGTAGCAGCAACCCAATGTTTCTTTAGTTGTCAGGATCAGTCACTCCATCCAGTAATTCCCTTCTTTGCCCATTGGTTCAGTTGCATATAGAATCTAAAACAGCCATTTAGCTGTTAGAAATTCAATGGAAACATTCTGTCTTGGGAATAAAGCAGAGTTCAAGTTATAGGAAGAAGAATTCTGTGAAGAAGTGTAATAGTAAGAGAAGCCACTTTCTCTTCTACTCCTTGACTATGGACTTGCGTACCGTGGCTTTGGGAGAAATAGTGCCATACATTGGTCAATGGCTCAAAGCATATATTGTTCTTTGCAGACAGACCCAACCTTACAAAATGTTTCTCAGCTCAGGTTGTAACTGAGTCTGTAGTAGGCCATTCCATTGTTATATTGGGCCAGATATTTCTAGATGGTGGGATGTGCAGTAAGACTATTTCTTTCTATGATTTGCAAACTCTAATTACACTTCTAAGATGTGTTCCTTAGAAGCTGTGTTGAGTAGGATACCATGATATTGAGTAAGGAATTATGTGGTAGTGTTGGCAGAAACACAATGGGCAGGAAAGGCAAATCCATACACAGAATAGATGTCTATTCTAGCACAAACAAATGGCTTTCATTTCCATGATGGAAGGGGTGTTTATAATCAATGTACCAACACGCATTTGGCTGATCGCCTTGGGAAATGGTGCCATATTGGAGACTCACAGTTTAGATTCTGTTCTTGATAATTTGGGCACTCAGTGCCAACAGATTAGCTTGGTGAGGGGAAGTCCACTTTGTTGGGTCTGTGCTTCATTTCTGCCACTGTGACCATTTTGTACATAAGCCCATTAAAACAGAAGATGAGGAAAGATGCTGACTGATAGTCCCAGAACAAGTCACTTTGTTCACCCCTATTGTTGAAGCCTCCTCTACAGTGGATGTACCTTGGTAAGCACTCACACAATTTCCTTCACATTTAGCACTCATTCTGAAAGATCTGTGCATGTGTCTCTTCTTCAGTCTTCCTAGTTATCAATCTTCCAGGCTTGTTCTTTTCAATTTCCTGACCAGGTGACCAAAGCATTATTCACTGTCCACAGATGAGTGTACACCTGTACCACAGGCCATCCTTCCTTCCTGGCTGAGGGGACTTCAAGATGTACTGCCAAAACTTCTGCCCTCTGGGAGGGTTTTCCTTCACCATTCCTCTTCAGCGGCATCTCTGAGTGAGTATACTGGTACTAGTGTAATGTGGACACCCTTCTGTGAACCAGGCCCAAGTTGGTTTAAATTTGTTTTTAATTTTTTTTTTGGAAAATTTTAAATTGACACATAATAATTGTACATATTTATGAGGTACATAGTTATGTTGTGATTTATACAATGTATAGTGATCAGGTCAGGGTAATTAGCATGTCCATTACCTCAAACATTTATCGTTTCTTTGTGTTGGGAACATTCAATATCCCTTTTCTAGCTATTTGAAACTATAAGATATTATTAATTATAGTCATCCTATAGTGGCATAGAACACTATAACTTATTTCTCCTATTTGTATCCTTTAACAAATCTCTATCTCCCTTTTCCCCCTACTCTTTTCAGCCTTTAGTATCCTTTGTTCTACTTTTTACTTCTATGAGATCAACTTTTTTTTAGCTTCCATGTATGAGTGAGAACATGCAGTGTTGGACTTTCTCTTCCTGGCTTATTTCACTTAACATAATATCCTCCATTTCCATCCATGTTGCCCTGAATTACAGGATTTTATTCTTTATTATGGCTCAATAGTACTCCATTGTGTGTGTGTGTGTGTGTGTATGTATATATATGTGTGTGTGTGTGTGTGTGTATATATATATATATCAATCACATTTTTCTTATTCATCCATCTGTTGTTGGACATGTAGATTGGTTCCATATCTTGGCTCTCATGAATAGTGCTGCAGTAAACATGGGGATGCAGGTTTCTTTTCTTTTTTTTTTTTTTTTTGAGACGGAGTCTGGCTCTGTCGCCCAGGCTGGAGTGCAGTGGCGGGATCTCAGCTCACTGCAAGCTCCGCCTCCCGGGTTTACGACATTCTCCTGCCTCAGCCTCCCAAGTAGCTGGGACTACAGGCGCCCGCCACCATGCCCGGCTAGTTTTTTGTATTTTTTAGTAGAGACGGGGTTTCACCGTGTTAGCCAGGATGGTCTTGATCTCCTGACCTCGTGATCCACCCGTCTCGGCCTCCCAAAGTGCTGGGATTACAGGCTTGAGCCACCGCGCCCGGCCAGGTTTCTTTTCAATACGTTGCTTTCCTTTCCTTTGGATAAATACCCAGTGGAGGAATTTCTGAATCATATTGTGGCTCTATTTATAGTTTTTTGAGGAACCTCCATACTGTTCTCCCTACTGGCTATACTAGTTTACATTCCCACCAAGTGTATGAGAGTTCCCTTCTGTCTGCATCTTTGCCAGCATTTTTTTTTTTTTGTCTTTTTGATAATAGCCAGCGTGACTGTGGTGAGATGTTACATCACTGTGGTTGTGATTTACATTTCCCTGATAATTGATATTGAGCATTTTTTCATATACGTGTTGGTCATTCGTATGTCTTCTTTCGAAAAATGTTCAGATCACTTGCCCATTTTTTAGTCATATTGTTTGTTTGTTTGCTGTTGAGATATTTGAGTTCCTGTATATTCTGGATATCAATCCCTGGTCAGATGAGTAGTTTGCAGATATTTTCTCTCATTCTGTAAGTTGTCTTTTTACTGTGTTGATTGTTTTCTTTGCTGTGCAGAAGCTTTTTAGTTTGATATAATCCCATTTATTTTTGCATTTGTTGCCTGTGCTTTTGATGTCTTATTCATAAAATCTTTTCCCAGAGCAATGTCCTGAAGCATTTCCCCTAAAAGCTTTCTTCTAGTACTTTTATAGTTTTTGTTTTACATTTAGGTCTTTGATCCATTTTGAGTTGATTTTTGTGTATGGTGAGAGATAGGGGCCTAGTTTCATTCTTCTGTGTATAGATATTCAGTTTTCCCAGCACTATTTATTTATTTATTTATTTATTTATTTGAGACAGGGTCTTGCTTTATCACCCAGACTGCAGTACAATGGTGCAATCATGGCTTACTGCAGCCTCAACTTCCCAGGCTCAAGTGATCCTCCCACTTCAGCCTCCCAAGTCACTAGGACTATTGGTGCATGCCACTACACCTGGCTGTTTAAAAAATATATATTCTGTGTGTTTGTAGAGAGGGGTCTCCCTTTGTTGCCCAGACTTGTCTTGAACTTCTGGGTGCAAGCAATCCTCCCTGCTCACCCTCCCAAAGTGTTGTGATTACAGGCATGAGCCATCGTGCCTGGCCCAGCACTGTTTATTGAAGAGACTGTCCTTTCCCCAGTGTATGTTCTTGGTCCCTTTGCCAAAAATCAGTTGGCTGTAGATACATAGATTAATTTCTGGATTCTCTATTCTGTCTCATTGGTCTATGTGTCTGTTTTTATATCAGTGCCATGCTGTTTTCGTTACTGTGGCTTTGTGGTATATTTTGAAGTCAGGTGGTATCATGCCTCCAGCTTTGTTTTTTGGCTTGTGTTTGCCTTGGCTATTCAAGATCTTTTGTGGTCCTACATAAATTTTAGGATTTTTTTGTTTCTATGAAGAATGTCATTAGTATTTTGACAGGGATGAGGCCCAAGTGTATTTTTCCCCCTCTTTCAACAGGTCATAAGGAACTCCCCATGAAACCACAAGTGCTGGTTGAGGGAGAGGCCAAAAGGCATCAGAAGTAGGTACTGTGGGGATCTGGGCCACCTGCTTGTGTAACTTGCTTATGCTCTGAGCTTGCTCAAGTCTGTTCTTGCACATACTATGTCTATTTGATAATGGATTGCTGCTGCATACTATTATAGCTAGGTCTTGTTTATAATGGGCAAGTTATGTCATGTAATAGTTAGGTCATGTAATAGGAATTCCACGGTTAAACAGTTTCTACCAGGGCATAATAGTGAGCTATGAGCTGCTTCTTTAAGGGAGCAGAGGAGGGTATGGTTCTGTAAGCTAGCTATGTGTTGTGTAATTTTCCTGTTGAGACTTGCCAAAAGAGCCGTGCAGCATTCTTACCACAGACACTTGGAGCACCACTGGATAGACAGACTAGGATGGCACTGCCTCGACCCACTGTAGAGCCTTCTCTTGCTTCAGGCACTATTCAGAAGTAGCAGCCTTACAAGTTACTTGGTGTAACCGGATCAGAGTAGAGCATCCACTTGTGGTTTGTGTTGCCTGCAAAATCTAAAGAGGCCCAGGACTGGCACAATAATCCTGAACTTGGAGAACAAAGACTGCATAACATTACCTATTGATATAGCGGCCAGACGTGACTTTGGTTGTTTTCCCTTCATATGTGATTGTATATAAAATAGTACATTTTGTTAAGTAGGAACCTTTTTGGACTTGTATTATGGTAAGACAGGTATATGTGTCCTGTAAGCTGTCTGAATATTTCTTTCTTTCTTTTTGGTCTAACTAGCATCTCTTGGTCTGGGCAAACTTCCCTTCCCAATTTGGGTGGTTCTGATGAGTAAAGATAAATTACCAGATAGCAAAGCAAGAGGGCATTCTAGAAAATAAGATCAGTGGAAGCAAAAGCCTATGGGCATGGTGGGTTCTGGGAGCAGTAATTAATTCAGTTGAGTAGTAAGTAGCACTAGAGGTTAAGAGTATGAAGAGTGGAGTGTTGGGAGATAAAATTGGAAATGTTAGATAGGGCTATACTGGAAGGAGCTTTATGTACCATATGAAGAAGGTGGACAAAATCCTAGGCTGAAGGAAACGTAGTGATTTTTTTTTTTTTTTTTTTTTTTGGGCAGGGCTGTCATGTGATCACATCGCATTGGTGTGAAAGATATTCCATGAGGGAGAATTGGAGATGAGCAATACTAGGGGTAGAACTATTATTTAAAATTACCTAGTAATTCTGAATAAAATGATGAGACATGAGCTAAGTAAGGTAGTGCGAATTAGAGGAGAAAATGAATTTAAATGATACATAGGAAGTGGAATTGACAGACTTGGTGGCTGACTATACATGGAGTGGGAAGAGAGAACAAGAATTTATATATGTGGTTAAAAATTTTATACTTGTGTGACACAATCTGGTTTGAGCTTGAGTGGGATTCAGAGAGACCTGGGCCTAGTGTAGAGTGACCAGCTGTTCTGGTTTATCCAAGATTAAAGGATTTCGATTTCTTGGGATGTGAGACTTTCAGTGCTAAAACTGTGAAAGTCCCCAGCAAACCAGGACAAATTGGTCACACTAGCCTAATATGAACGGGTGGACAGATTAGTGATAGGAGCTTATCGGCATAAGCACTGAAACACCTTCTGGGATAACCATGACTTGTCAAGAGAGACTTTAGTGGTGCAAAGAAATGGTGGTCCTTGATAATGCGTGGTATTTGCCATTCAAATCTACCCCCACAATGGATCCAATATGGGGTTCCACGGAGAAAGGGAGTTGGAAGTAAAATACGAAAGAACTGTTTCACTTATCTGTGACCCCGTTTAACAGAGTGTAACTCAGAGGGGACAGATTCTTTCTCACCATGGACTACCCCACAGCTCTGGAAACCTGAGGGCTTTAGTACATTGGGAAATTCAGTTAAATAGAGGTTGGGGGAGTTGCAAGGGATGGAGAGGGTGGGGAAAGGGAGAAGGAGGAACTGGTAACCTGTACTAGTACAAGAAGAACTAAAATACTTAGCAGAGCAGAATAACATCTGTGCAGTGGGGCATAAATCAGTGAAATACTAGTTATTACAGCAAAGGTGACATCAGCAGGCTTTTCTTGAAGCAATTCCTTTCAGAAGGAAATGTGTTGATTACTTTCTTTGTTATGTTGCACCATCTAGTGGTTATTCTCATGTACTTTTTCCTAGTTAGCTGTTTAAAAGAAGGTAGGTGAATTAAAAACTTGAGCTGTTTCCAAAGTCGTCATTTATTCATTCATTCATTCATTCATTCATTTCACAAATACTGAGTATGTGTACCTTCTATATTCCAGTTACATTTCTAGGCATTGGGGTTACAGCTGTGAACAAAACTGAAAGAACCCTGAACTTATTGATGAAAGAGTACATTTCATTTTTTTCCCTATGTGAATGTTCTGTTTTCAAAGCACCATTTACTGAAAAGATTATCTTTTTTCTTTAGGACTCTGCAGTGCCGTTACTGTTATATATGAAGTGTCCATTTATGTGTGAGTCATTGCATAATCTCGGTTATGCTCCCTTGATTTATTTGTCAATTTCTGTGACAATATCATATTGTCTTTATGATTTTACTTTATAATCATTATTAATATTTAGTACAACAAGAACTCCCACCTTATTTTTTAAAAGAATGTTTGGGTTCTTGGCCTTTAAATTTTCCATAAAGTTTAAAATCAGTCTGTCAAATTCTGTCAAAAAAACCCTATTGAGAATATTTATTGGGGTTGAACTGAATCATTAAATCATTCTAGAATGAACTGACGTTTTTACACTATTGAGCCTTCCAATTCACTATTTACTTCAGTCTTCCTTAGTGTCTTTCAACAGATATAAAAGTCTTATATATCTTTTGGTACATTTATTTGTAGATACTTGATTTTTTTAAGGCTAAAAAGGCATCTTTAAAAAAGTATTTGCTAACAATTTATGACTGGTGTTTAGAAATATAACTACTTTTGTCATACTGATTATTCATCTAGGAATTTTGTTAAATGCTCTTATAATTTGAATAAATCTCTTTTTCCTACATATACAATTTATTGTCTGTAGATAACTATACCATTAATTTATTTTTCTTATCCTTCATGTACTAGTTAGAAGCTCTAGTATAACATAGAATAGAAATGGCGATATGAAGCAGACTTTAATTGTTCCTGACTTTAGAGGAAAAACTATTGACATAAAACACTAATTTTCGGCCAGGCGCGGTGGCTCAAGCCTGTAATCCCAGCACTTTGGGAGGCCAGGGCGGATCACGAGGTCAGGAGATCGAGACCATCCTGGCTAACACTGTGAAACCCCGTCTCTACTAAAAAATACAAAAAACTAGCCAGGCGAGGTGGCGGGCGCCTGTAGTCCCAGCTACTCGGGAGGCTGAGGCAGGAGAATGGCATGAACCCGGGAGGCGGAGCTTGCAGTGAGCCGAGATCTGGCCACTGCACTCCAGCCTGGGTGACAGAGCAAAAAAAAAAAAAAAAAAAAAAAAAAACACTAATTTTCTTTGGTTTTCTACAGATGCTTTTTATTAGATTAGGAACTTTCGTTCTATTTCTTTTTTTTTAAACGTTTAAAAATAATGAATGGATATCAAGTTTTATCAAATGCTTTAGAAATTTTGCATCTTTGTAGAAATACTATAACTTTTTTCTGCTTGAATCTCTTAATGTGGTGAAGAACTGGTACCAATTCTACTGAAACTATTAAAAAAATTCGAGGAGGAAGGATGTCTCCCCAACTCATTGTATAAAGCCAGCATCACCTGGATACCAAAATCTGGCAAAGACACAATGATAAAAGAAAACTACAGGCCAACATCCCTGATGACTGTATATGCAAAAATCCTAACAAAATACTAGCAAACTGAATCCAGAAGCACATTAAAAAGTTAATTCATCATGATCAAGTTGGTTTCATTCCTGGGGTGCAAGGTTGGTTCAACATACACAAATCAATAAATGTGATTCACCGCATAAACAGAATTAAAAACAAAAACCATATGATCTTCTCAATAGACACAGAAAAAGCTTTTTATAAAATTCAACATCCCTTTATGATATAAGCCCTTTAAAAAAATAGTCACCAAAGGAACATACCTCAAAATAAGAGCCATCTATGATAAACCAGCCAACATCATACTGAAGGGGCAAAAACTGGAAGCATTCCCCTGGAGAACTGGAGCAAGACAAGAATGCCCACTCTTACCACTCCTATTCAATACAGTAATGAAAGTCCTTGCCAGAGCAATCAGGCAAAAGAAAGAAAGAAAATACATCCAAATAGGAAAAGAAGAAGTCAAACTATCTCTCTTTGCTGATGGTAGGAATCTATATACAGAAAACCCTAAAGACTGCCAAAAGTCTCCTAGAACTGATAAACAACTTCAACAAAATTTCCAGATACAAAATCAATGTACAAAAAGCAGTAATATTTCTATACACCAGTAACATTCAAGCTGAGAGCCAAACCAAGAATGCAATCCCATTTACAATGCTGCAAAAAGCCAAAAACAAACAAACAAAAAACCCCTAAGAATACAAGTAATGACGGAGATGAAAGATCTCTCCAAGAACTACGAAACACTGCTGAAAAACCCATACATGGCCAAACAAATGGAAAAACAGTTCATGCTCATGGATTAGAAGAATCGATACCATTAAAATGGCTAAAAGCAATCTACAGATTCAATGCTATTCTTATCAAGCTACCAATATTATTTCTCACAGAACTAGAAAAAACTATTCTAAAATTCATATGGAACCAAAAAAGAGTCTGGATAGCCAAAGCAATCCTAAGCAAAAACAACAAAGCTGGAGGCATCACATCACCAAGTTCAAACTATACTACAAGGCTACAGTATCAAAACAACATGGTACTGGGACAAAAACAGACGCATAGACCAATAAAACAGAATAGAGAACACAGAAGTAAAGCCACACACCAACACCCACCTGATCTTTAACAAAGTCAGCAAAAATAAACAACGGGGAAAGGACTATCTATTCAATAAACGGTGCTGGGATAACTGGCTAGCCATATGCAGAAAACTGAAACTGGACCCCTACCTTTCACCAAATACAAAAATTAACTCAAGATGAATTAAATATTTAAATGTAAGACTTCAAACTATAAGAATCCTAGAAGAAAACCTAAGAAACCCATTCCGGACATCAGCCTTGGGAAATAATTCATAACTGAGTCCTCAAAAGCAATTGCAACAGAAACAAATTGACCAGTGGTACCTAATTAAAGTAACAAGCTTCCAATTAAAGCTACCAATTAAAGTAATTATCAACAGAGTAAACAACCTACAGAATAGGAGAAAACGTTTGCAAACTGCATCTGACAAAAGTCTAATATCTAGAGCTATAAGGAACCTAAACAAATCAACAAGCAAAAAACCAACAACACCGTTTAAAAAGTGAGCAAAAGACATGAACAGACACTTCTCAAAAGAAGATATACAGGAGGGCAACAAATACGTGAAAAAATGCTCCACATCACTGATTGTCAGAGAAATGCAAATCAAAACCATAATGAGATACTATCTCATACCAGTTAGAATGGCTATTATTATTATTATTTTATTTTTATTGTATTATATTTTAGATTAAATCTTGCTCTGTTGCCAGACTGGAGTGCAGTGGCGCCATCTCGGCTCACTGTAAGTTCCGCCTTCCGGGTTCACGCCATTCTCCTGCCTCAGCCTCCCGAGTAGCTCACTGCAACCTCCACCTCCCGGTTCAAGAGATTCTCCTGCCTCAGCCTTTTGTGTAGCTGGGTCTACAGGCACACCCCTCCATGCTCAGCTAATTTTTGTATTTTTAGTAGAGATGGGGTTTCACCTTGTTGGCCAGGATGTCTCCATCTCTTCACCTCGTGATCCACGTGCCTCAGCCTCCCAAAGTGCTGGGATTACAGTTGTGAGCCACCGCGCCTGGCTGGCTATTATTAAAAAATAAAAATAAATAGATGCTGGCAAGTCTGCAGAGAAAAGGAAAACTTATACACTATTGGTGGGAAAGTAAATTAGTTCAGGTACTGTGGAAAGCAGTTTGTTGAGTTGTGTGAGTTCTTTGTGTATTCTACATACCTTACTCATCAGATAAATTATTTGCAAATATTTTCTCCCATTTTATGGTTTGTCTTTCCACTTTGTTGATAGTATTCTTTGATACACTAAAGTTTTGTATTTTGTTGAATTCTAATTTATTTTTTTCTTTTGATTGTGCTTTTGGTGTCATATCTAAGAAACCACTGCCAGCTGTGCATGGTAGTGCATGCCTGTTGTCCCAGTTCTTGGGAGGCTGAGGTGGGAGGATCCCTTGAGTCCAGGAGTTTGAGGTTTTAATACTGTAGTATAGTGAAACAGTGTATTATAGTGAAACAGCATAGTGAAACTTTGTCTCTAAAAAAAAATTCTTTTTAAAGAAATAAATCTTTGCTAAATCCAAGATAATGATTTATTCCTATATTTTAGTCTAAGAGTTTCATAGTTTTAGCTCTTATGTTTAGATTTTTTATCCATTTTGAGTTAACTTTTGTAAACGGTCTGAGGTAAGGGCCTAGTGTTATTTTGTGGGACAATTTTCTTCTTATATCATTTGTAATTTTATATTTTTCTAAAATAATTTCTATTTCATCCATATATTCAAATTTATTAAACTTGCTTATAATATGCTTTGTTAGCTTTTAAATATCTGTATTATTGGTAACAGTAGCTCCCCTTTTCTATATGATACTGTTACTTGTGCTTTCTTTTTTTCTTGTCTAATTTTGCCAGTGGTTTGTCAATTTTATTAGTCTTTTTAAATAGAAACCACTGCTAGCAAAGAAATAGAACATTGTCAGTCTTTCTTCTTTTCTGGGCACTGTTGATGCTCTAGACCTTGGCCTAGATAACTAGTTGGGTTTTGTTTGTTTGTTTGTTTGAGACAGGGTCTCACTTTATCACCCAGGCTAGAGTGCAGTGAGTGCACAACAGCACCTCACTGTAGTCTTGACGCCCTGGGTTCAAGTGATTCTCCCACCTCAGCCTCCTGAGTAGCTGGGACTACAGATGTACACCACCACGCTCAGCTAATTTTTACATTTTTCTGGTAGAAACAAGGTCCCACTATGTTGCCCAGGCTGGTCTCAAACTTCTGGACTCAAATGATCCTCCTGCCTCAGCCTCCCAAAGTGCTGGAATTACAGGTGTGAGCCACTATGCCCAGCCATAACTAGTTGTTTTTGCTACATATTACTCAACTACATATTACTCAATTAATGTTTTTGCTAAACATTACTCATTCATTCAATACATATTTTGAGCACCTACTATGTATTGAGGATACATCAGTGAACAGACAGGAAATCCTGCTCTCATGAAGCTTACATTCTGGTCAGGGAGATAGATAATAAATAAATAAAATAGGTAAATTACATAATATTTTAGTACCTTAGAAGGGATTAAGGCCTATGAAGAAAAATAACTAGGGAAAGGTTAAGGAGGGAATGGACTACTGGAATTTAAAAAAAATGGTAGACATGCAAGACCTCATTGAGGGTGCATATTTTTTAAAAATTAGTTTGAAATAATTATGTGTTTACAGGAAGTTACAAAGATGATTCAGAGAGTTCTATTAGCCTTCACCAGTTACCCCAATAGTTGCATTCTTGTGTAACTATAGTACAGTATAAAAACCAAGAAAGTAGCATTAGTATAATGTGTGTGTATAGTAGTATGCCATTTGATCACACATATAGATTCCTGTACCAATACCACAGTCAAGATACTGAACTAGGCTGGGAGCAGTGGCTCACACTTGTAATCCCAGAACTTTGGGAGGCTGAGACGAGCGGATCACTTGAGGCCAGGAGTTGAAGACCAGTCTGGCCAACATGGTAAAACCTCATCTCTACTAAAAATACAAAAATTAGCTGGGTGTGGTGGTACGTGCTTGTAGTTCCAGCTACTTGGGAGGCTGAGGAATGAGAATTGCTTGAACCTGGGAGGTGGAGGTTGTAGTGAGCCAAGATCGTGCCACTGCACTCCAGCCTGGGTGATGGAGCCACACTCTGTTAAAAAAAAAAAAAAAAAGATGCAGAACTATTCCATCCTCACAAAGATATTCCTTATGCTGTGTTATAACACAAAGATATCTTTATAGTTCACCTTACTCCCCTCACGTCTACCATCATCAACCCCTGGCAACCATTCATCTATTCACCTCTCTAATTTTATCATTTCAAAAATGTTATATAGATGGAATCATACAGTATGTAACCTTTTGAAACGATCTTTCTTCACTCAACAAGATGCCTTTTTGGTCTATCTGAGTTCCTTTCTTTGCTGAGTTGTATTCCATGGTGTGAGTATACCAGTTTGTTTAACCATTCACCCATTGAAGGACATTTTGGTTGTTTCCAGTTTCTGGCTATTACAAATAAAGAGCCATGAGCATTGATGTGCAGGGTTTTATATGGACATAAGATTTCTCTAGGACAAATACTAAAAGTGCAATTCCTGGGTTGCATGGTTGTATATATTTAGTTTTTTAAGAAACTGCCAAAATATTTTTCAGAATGGCTATACCATTTCATCATCAGTAATGGTGGGATGAGAAATGTTGTTTCTCTGCATCTTGCCAGAACTTGGTATTGTTACAATTTTTTATTAATATTTTGGCTCTTCTAATAGAACTTGGCTAATTTGAATTTATTTCAGAAATGAAAGCTTAATTTTGATTAATAAAACCAATCAATATAATTCACTTTATTAAGAAATACTGGAAAAAGTTATTTGATCATCTCCATGGACACACAGTTTAATGAAATTTACCAAATATTCATGATAAAAATTCTTAGCATACTAGAATGAAAGAAAATTTCCTGCCAACGAGATCAGGACAAAAATGAAAAAAAAAAAGAAAAAAGAAATGTCCTTGGTACAATAAAAAGTATGTACAATGTAATACCTAGAGCAACCACTTAAAAAATCTATATGAAGAGATACACTTGAAAACACTATCAATAAATCAAAATGGAATTCTGAAAAATATTCAAGTAACCCACAGAAAGGCAAGAAAAGAGAAACAGAGGAAACAAACAAACAAACAAAAAACAAAGGGAACAAACAGAAAAGAAAAAATGTCAGACCTAAGCCCTAACATATCAGTATTAATAATCAGTGAGCTCTGTACTCCCTTCTTTATCCCCTTGGCCCCTCAAGGTTTTCAAAAGCACCACTCATTCTCTTAAAGGACTTTTATTAAATAGGCGGATGACCCCGGGGAAAGGTCATCTCAAATGCCAGGCTAACCCTCCTGAGCCTCTGTCTTTCTGGCTTACTTACCCTCCTGGCTAAGTAATTCCAAAGAGTTATCATAGATTTCTGATGTCACAAAGAAAAAAATTTTTTAAATGCTTTTTTCAGTTTGTTTTTGTCCTCAGCCTTAGGTTGTATTTTCTAGTGCAGTTTTTCAAAAAGATTGATGACCTCTCTCATCTAATGCTTTCTCTGTTCTTGTAGATGCTTTAATTTTCCCCTGTCATTTTAATGAAATTTGGGGCAAGACCATGGAAAAGGATGTAAAGATGGCACAGGCTCATTATTCCCTGAGCTTCTATCCTCTTAGATCCTAGGCTGGGAATTCTACATAATTTTGTTAGCTCTGTGACGTCCTCAATTGGTAAAAGAGCTGGATCTTATTGCCTAGACTAGAGATTGACAAATTATGGCTTTGTGGTCTGCCTCTTTTTGCGTGACCCATGAGCTAATAATTTTTTTTACATTTTGTAAACTTGTTTTTGAATACTTTCAGATTTATAAAAATTTGTGAAAATAGTAGAGTTCCAATATGACCCACACTCAATTTCCCCTGTTAACATCTTACATTAGTATAGTACATTTGTCACAATTAATGAGCCAATATTGGTGCATATTATTGACTATAATCTATACTTTAGATTTCCTTAGTTTTTACCTAATGTCCTTTTTCTGTTCCAGGCTCCCAACCAAGATTCCTCACTATGTTTAGTCATCAGATCTCTTGAGACTCCTCTTGGCTTTGACAGTTTCTCAGACTTTCCTTGTTTATGATGACTTTGACAGTTTTGAGGAGTGTTAGTTTTGAGGGCCTATGGAATGTCCCTCAGTTGGGATTTGTCCGATGTGCTTATCATGAACACACTAAAGTTATGGGTTTTTGGGTGGAAGACCACAAAGATAAATTGCCTATAGTAGACTCCTGAGACTGTCATTACAAAGTGCCACAAAATCTGTGACTTTCAAATAGCAGAAATTTATTCTTTCTCACAGTTCTGGAGGCCAGAAGTCCAAAACTGTTAACCAGGTTGGTTTCTTCTGACGACTGTGAGGAAGAATCTATTCCACACCTCTCTCCTAGCTTCTGGTGATGACTGTCAATTTTTGGTGTTCCTTGGCTTATAAATACATCATTCTGATTTCTGCCTCTGTCTTTGCCTAGCTATCCTCTCTGTGTGACTGCCAAAATTTCCCTCTTCTTATAAAAGACACTAGTCATGTTGGATTAAGGCCCACCTTAATCACCTCACCTTAACTAATTGTAACTGCAAAGACTATCTGCAAATAAGGTTCCATTCACAAGGACTGGAGTGGACGAAACTTGAGAACAGAGACTCATTTTCTTCTAAAATGCTTTCTCTGAAAGATTTTAAAAAGAAAAGAGTGGAAATTTGAAAGAAAAATAAGTCTCAGGACCCCAAAATCAGTAAGCCAAAGGGAAAAGTCAAGCTGGGAACTGTGTTAGGCAAACTTGCCTCCCATTTTATTCCTAAATAAGATAGCTGCAAAGATTTAAAAAAAAAAAAAAAAAACTACATACCTCCCTCACAGTTTATCCACAAGGAAATTTCTTGTGGGCCTCAAGATCTTTACCCTAAAACAGTTCTGTGGAATTTCACCCTGGCAAAGTAAATCGGTAACTTATCTTCACAGGTGCAGGCCAAAGACAGAACTCAAAGTGATCCCTCTGCTCATCTGAGACAAACA
The DNA here is from genome assembly GCF_000951045.1 of Mandrillus leucophaeus. Classification (NCBI taxonomy): domain Eukaryota; kingdom Metazoa; phylum Chordata; class Mammalia; order Primates; family Cercopithecidae; genus Mandrillus; species Mandrillus leucophaeus. Next base: position 1,270,309 of record NW_012103743.1, on the reverse strand, counting down.
CTTACCTGATTGCTTCCTCTGCCCTGTTGTTTATGTGAAAATGTAGATTCACTAAAGCAGACTAAGGCATAAGAGGTTATTCCTCTACCCTCCTCTCACATGCAAATTGTGTATTCAGTGAAAGGCTAATCAGGCTCAAAAGAGTATAGCCTTTTCTCTCTTATCTACCTATGACCTGAAAGCCACCCTCCTTCCTGCCCCTTTGAGTTGTCCTGCCTTTTCGGACCAAACCAATGTACATCTTGCACATGTTGATTAATGTCTCATGTCTCCCTAAAATGTATAAAACTAAGCTGTGCTGCAACTACCTTGAACACATGTCGACAGGACCTCCTGAGGCGGTGTTGCAAGTGCATCCTTAATCTTGGGAAAATAAACTTTCTAAATTGGGGGAAAAAAAGAACTTCAGCACATCTTTTTGGGGGACACAATTTAACCCATTAACAGTGCCATTCTCATCATGTCATATAAAGGACACAAGTTATCAACATGGCTTATCACCATTGATGTTAACCTTAATCACTTGGCTAAGGTAGTTTTTGTCAAGTTTCTCCACGGTAAAGTTACTCTCTTCCTCCCCGCTTCTATATTATTCTCTTCGGACAGAAGTCATTATGTTCAGCCCACACTTACGAAGCCAGAAGGATGGGAAATTATTCTCTACCTCCTTGAGGGCAAGTATTTACATCAATTATTTGGAATTCTTTTGCGATCATTCATTTATTCATATCTGTGTGGACTCATGGATATTTGTTTAATATTTTGGGTTAGAATTCAGTTCTACATTATTTATTTTGTTGCTCAAATTGTTCCATTGGAAGCTCTTTTAGTTGGCTTCTTTTTGCCTTTGACATACCCTTATCATTGTGTTCTTTTTGAGCACTTCCTTACTTCTGGGACTAGAGTATACTCCAGGATAATCTTGGGATCATCGGCATGGGTAGGGAAAATGTACAGAAACGGTATGAGAATATGTCCCCCTTTTGTACATATGCCATACCCATCCTCTGGAATCAGCCATTTCTCCAAGGAGCTCTGGTTCCTTTTATTGGAGAATGGTATTAAAAACCAACATTTTGGTTCTAGGTCTATTTGTTGCTACTGGAGTGTCATTGTTTCTAAGCCCCTCTCAGCTGACAGAACAAGGAAATATATATTTCTATTAACCTGTGTATATACACATGTTTATAAACATTTCTACATGTATTCATTTGTATTGATATTAAGCTAAACATGAGTTCATACTGATGTCTCCAACTCTCATCCATTACCACATGGATCATTCTGGCCTCCTCCTCTGGTTTGTCTGTAACCTCACATTCCAACAGTAAGAAACATGGCTCCCACCATCCACCATCCATTTACTTAACTGTTCAATTCCAGTATGTCCATGTATGGTGGTTTCAGAATTATTAACCTGTACCCCCATGGAAACAACAATTTGACCAACTAGAGTCCAGCGCTTATGTATAGTTCCTTTTTAGTCTTAACAGTCTCCACTCATTTCCAAAGTTAGGTCAGGATGTTTTCCTCACAACCTCTTCAGTGAGATCATTTCATGCATTTGTAATACATTTAGATTATTTTTGTCACAATCTATATTCTGTCCTGTGATCTCCTGACCCCCTATATGATTTTTCAAAAATTTGCATACATTAAGATGTGGTTGGTGCTGTAAAGTTCTATGGGCTTTGACATATGCATAGTGATATGTATCAACCACTACAGAACCATACAGATTAGTTTCACTATCTTGAAAAATCCCCTGGGCTTCACTTAGCCCTCTCTTCCCCAAGATCCTGGCAATCAATGATCTGTTTACCATCTCTATAGTTTTGCCTTTTCCAAAATGTCATGTAAATGGAATCATACATAATCTGTGATAGTCAATTTGATGTACAAACTTGAATGAGTTAAGGGATGCCTAGGTAGCTGATAAAACATTATTTATGGGTGTGTCTATGAAGGTGTTTCTGGAAGAGATTAGCATTTGGATCAGTGAGCCTGAGTAAAGAAGATCTGCTGTCACCAATGTGAGTGGGCATCATCCAATTTATTGAGTGTCTGAGTAGATCAAAAGGGTAGATAGAGGGTGAATTTGCTACCTCTTTCAGCTGGGGGCATCCATCTTCCCCTGCCCTCAGACACTGGCACTCCAGGTGCTCAGGACTTAGTGTTTGAACTGAATTACACTACCAGCTTTCCTGGTTCTCCAGCTTGCAGATGGCAGAGTGTGGGACTTCTCAGTCTCAACAGTGTGAGCCAATTCCTGTAATAAATTTTCTCTTCCTTTCTGTGTTATCACTACACACACACACACACACACACACACACACACCCCACAGTCGTTCTCAGTATCCGTGAGGGATTTGTTCGAGGACCCCTGTAGATACCAAAATCTACGGATGTTCAAGTTCCTTATATAAAATGGTATAGTATTTGCATGTAACCTACACACACCCTGCTGTATACTTTAAATCATCTCTAGGTTACTTATAATACCTAACACAATATAAACACTACGTAAATAATTGTTATGTTGTATGCTTTAGGAAATAATGACCAGAAAAAGAAGTCTACTTATTCAGGATAATTTTTTTTTTTCTGAGTATTCTTGACCCTTGGTGGGTTGAATCTGCAGATTTAGAACTTGGGGATATGGAAGGCTGACTGTATATATGTGTCTCCATCCTATTGGCTGTTTCATTAGGGCACCCTGACTAGTACAGTGCATCGTTCCTTGCCTACTTTTGAGGCTGTGGTTGCAATGGCAATATAGGTTTCAGAGCCAATACAGAGCTATTCACGTCTTCTTTGTTCACTTGGTACAACTGAAGCTCCTGCTTGATTCTGCTGATGCTTCCTGCGGGGGTGAGTGCACTTTCTCAGGCCTGGTTCCACTGGGTGAAGTGTGGGAGATGCCAGGCCATGGGTCAGTGAGTGCTTCTCTGAACCTGACCTGTGGGCTGGCCAGTGCCAGTGGGGCTCTTGCTTGATCCTTGCTGGTGTTACCTGAGGGCGTGGAAGGTGCTTTCCTGCCCTCCCCAGTGCCAGCTTGTGGGTGGAGATGCTGGGGCTATGGATAGACGGTAATTCTCGGGGACTGCTCATCAGGTCACTTGGTGCTGATGAGCTTCCTTACTGCATCTCTGCTACTGCTGCTGAGGTGGGAAGCATCTACCTGGGTGCCTTCTGCCACTGATGTTGGAGGGAGAGTGTCAGGGAACGGTGGGTGCGGGTTACTCTGGGTCAGGAATCACCATGGCTTGGCTAGATCTTCTGCTTCTGGGTCTCTCACGAAGCCGTAATCAAGATGTTGGCTGCCAGTGAGGTCTCATCTGAATACTCAACTGGAGAAAGATCTGCTTTCAAGTGCCCTGATGTGGTTGTTAGATGTATTCAGTTCCTGAAGGTTGTTGGACTAAGAGCCTCAGTTTCTTTCTGGCTGTCAGCTAGAGGCTGCCCTCAGTTTCTTGCTGAAGCAGTCCAACATGGCAACTTGCTACATCCAAAGCAGCAAGCAAGCAAGTCCAGCAGCAAGACAGAAGTCACAATCTTATGTAACCTAACAATAAAAATGACATCTCATTACCTCTGTCATATTCTCTTTTTTTTTTTTTTTT
>NW_012103743.1:1244826-1265816 GCF_000951045.1 Mandrillus leucophaeus | reverse complement strand
CTCTCTCTCTCTCTCTCTCTCTCTCTCTTTCCCCCCCTCCCCTTTCTCCCCTTTCTCCCTTTTCTCTCCTTTCTCTGTCACCCAGGCTGGAATGCATTGGCATGATCTCGGCTCACTGCTACCTCCATCTCCCAGGTTCAAGTTATACTCCTGCCTCAGCCTCCTGAAGTAGCTGGGATTACAGGCACACACCACCACACCCAGTTAATTTTTGTATTTTTAGTAGAGAAGGGGTTTCACCATGTTGGTCAGGTTGGTCTCGAACTCTTGATTTCAAGTGATCTGCCCACCTTGGCCTCCCAAAGTGCTGGGATTACAGGCGTGAGCCTTTTTTCTTTTTTTGAGACAAAGTCTCACGCTGTCATCCAGGTTGGAGTGCAGTAGCATGATCACAGCACACTGCAGCCTCAATCTCCTGAGCTTAAGCAATCCTCCCACTTCAACCTCCTGAATAGCCAGGACTACAGGTGCATGCCACCACACCCAGCTACTTTTTTTGTTTGTTTTTTGTAGAGATTGGAGATCTCACTATGTTGCTTCAGCTTGTCTCCAACTCCTGGGCTCAAGGGATCCTCCCATCTCAGCCTCCCAAAGTGCTGGGATTACAGGCACGAGCCACTGTGCCTAGCCTTCTTATATCTATGCTATGATGCCTCACTAAATTTATGAAAACGTTAGTATGATTACGTATTCTTATAGAGGGAAGTGCTTCCTTTCCTGAACCATCATAGCATTTTAGTTATGTCTTCCTTGTGATTTTGAGCACTTTTAAACTTGCAAAAGAAATATTTGTGAATAGTCTTCTCTTCCTTGCTAGACTGTAGGCTCTTTGAGGATAAATTATTATTATTATTTGAGACAGGGTCTCACTCTGTCGCTCAGGCTGGAGTGCAGTGGCTTGAGTAAGGCTTACTGCAGCCTTGACCTCCTGGGCTCAATCGGTTATCTTACCTCAGCCTCCTGAGTAGCTGGGACCACAAGTGCATGCCACCATGACCAGCTAATTGTTGTATATTTTGTAGAGATGGGGTATCACCATGTTGCCTAGGCTGGTTTTCAACTCCTCGGCTCAAGTCATCTGCCCACCTCAGCCTCCCAAAGTACTACAGGCATAAGCCATCACACTCGGCCCGACAAATTATGGTTTTTAACATTTTTATAACTGACTGCACCCAAAAGAGTACATTTACTATGGAGTTCAGTAAATATCTATTTTAAAAAAAAAGTCCCATAGCATTTTTAAAAATATGAACTCAACATCTCTTTGTATCAATAAAAGTAAGATATATATTTGATTAAGATACCTCTAGTTCACCTAAGTTCAATCAGATGCTAAGACAGATTGAATACTAATTGAGATTAATCACAAACAATTTATGTCCAAACACTGAAAAATGTAGTAAATATCTGATGAATGAGTTGATGAATATTCATTTTTCTCCTTTTATATATATTCCTTTGACATAGTCTCTGTCCATGTTTTTGTGCATGAGTGTATGTGTATATATAGACACACACATATATATACACACATGTATATATACATATATACTTATATATGTATATATGTGTTTTATATATACACGTATGTGTGTACATACATATATACACACATGTATGTGTGTACATACATATATACACACATGTATATACTCATATATATGTACACACACATATATATGTTTCTGAGCTAGAGTCCGGGTGTGTTTCTTCATAAGAAAATTTTATGCCTCCAAAGTATTTCCACATTATTTATTATAATATATAATATCACATTGTATAAGTAATAACATTAAATTATCATCCATTTATTCTTTATCCAGTATAGATAGATTTAGATGGTTCAAAATTGCAAAGAGAAACATAATTTATTTTGGAAGATAGTACATTTTTGTAAGTTCCTAAAAAGCTAAAAACTTTCATGAATTTTATACTTGAGAAATTATTGTGATGCCTTTGTTAATTCATAAACCTAGTGGTATAACCATCACCTTTTTGACTGTCATGCTATCTTAACATTTTTAATTTGTAGAGGGGTTCTAAACTTTGTATCCCAATTATATTCTTGTGATAACAGCTTAGTAGGTTTATTGACAAGAAAATATTTGTTTAGGTAGCTTTCATATAGGCTGTTAAATTTATTTGTGGTGTCCTGAACAATTCCTTTCTGATATTCTTTAATGAAGATTACAACCTCATGGAGTGTGCCACCAAAAATTGCACTATGGCAATACAAATCTCCTTGTCCAAAGGGGATGAAAGCTGCTGATTTAAGTCTTTTCTCATAAGGGAAATCCTTAGCATTTTTAAAACACCGCCATGCATGGAGTCGAGCTACAGATGTGCCCAGGGTTTCTACTCCAAAGTCATTCTTGAAGATCTGGTTTACAGACATAGTGGAGAGAAAGTCGACTTCATGCTGGATGTAATCTGTGATGTACTCATTTAAGTTCTTCATGTATATGTAATTAAAGTCTTGCCATGTGTGATATTATGCTACAGTAAATATTTTGCATGTTTGAAGGGGACCTAACTCTATTCGAGGTAGCTTGTTGATGTCATCCAACAAGATATAAAGGATAACATTGTTGCCAGTCATAAAGTACTTATTAGCAGATTTTATGAATCTTTCAGGTACTGATTTATAAATTTGTGAAACATAAAAAAATTTATTTTGCTAAAAACTGTCAGGAGAGTATGTGCCATTTGAACATGCCATTTGAACATGCTGTCTCACGTATGTGTCAATGACATTAAGCAAGGTAAGTATAGAGAAGTTGGTCTGTAGCTTCAATTGCATTGGTTAGTGAAAGAGAATGTAATATGTTTGGGGACCTGAAAAAAATCATGAAGTTTGTTGTGAAAAAAGAGTAGAGAGTTAAATGGATATTAATGAAAAGACTGCTCAAGTGGTTTTAAGGACTCAGCCAAGGCTGGAGAAAATAATCACTGTAAATAATTATACAGGACAACCAGAAGTAATGATTAGGATTATGAGTAGATCTTTAGATGCAGAAAATCCATGGGTACTCATCCATATTTTTCCAAAATAAAAAAGAATGACTATTAGTAGCACCTACTTTTCAGCATCAAATACAGTCAACCCTATGGTAACGTTCAGCCTCTTGTAATATTTTTCCAAGACCTGTCTGTTGTAAGTTCCTTCCCATATGACCAGAGCAAGCCAGTCAGTTCTTGTTACAACATCCGGTCGTTTTCAGTTGAACAAATAAGAAACAAATAAAGCAGATAGCACTTGATTATGACTTCACAAGTTGTTGTCCAAGTGATAATGGCTAATGATTATAGAGTACTTACTATGTGTTTAAATGTTTACATAACTCATTTAATTCCTGCAATGTCCTATAAGGTAAGTACTATTATTATCCTTATTTTTCATGAGGAAACTTGAGCACAAATTGGTAGAGTAAATTTCTTAGTATCACACAGCTAATAAACGGCAGATCAGGATTCAAGATCCAGCCAGTCTGGCTTCAGAGTGTATACTTTAGTAGTTACATGATATTGCCTTTTGAGCCCAGGGATTATTTTCTTTGAGTTCTGACTGCAGTTTAAACTTAGGTAACTCAATGTCTGAACAGCTCTATGATTTTTGCTTAAACCCAACAGTATCACTGTGTCCTTATGTGTTCTTTGTTTTTGCCTCCTCTTTTTTCTTTTTCTCTCTTCCTGGAAGATCTATACTACTACTCCATTTTTAACCTTTTCCCTAGTGCTTTAAACCTATTGATGCAACCTGGAAGAAAATTACATTAGTCTCAAAAGGGAGAAAAAACATTAGATTTGTTTCTAATAATAACAAAATGACAGCAAAAGTAGCAGCATTAATAATACTGAATAGTTTGGCTGAAGGCAAGGCATTAAAGGATTAAAGCAAATTAAGACCTTCATTTTGAAAGGAATTGAATACAAAGTGAGATGCCGTTTTGCTTTTAATGGGTGCAAATTTTAATTATAAATCCAGACCCAGACAAAGTAGAATTTGGCAACCTTTAATAGTATATTAATAGTAGTCATCACCATGATAATATAATAAATAATAAATCCTTCAAAAGTATTCCCTCTTACTGTTTTAGTACTTCTTTAACATACAATTTTATTTGTTTTGTTTTGTTTTTGGAGTGCAGTGGTGCGATTTCGACTCACTGCAACCTCCATTTCTTGGGTTCAAGTGATTCTTCTGTCTCACCCTCTCAAGTAGCTGGGACTACAGGTGCGTGCCACCACACCTGGCTAATTTTTGTATTTTTAGTAGAGACGGGGTTTCACCGTGTTAGCCAGGATGGTCTCGATCTCCTGACCTCGTGATCCACCCGCCTTGGCCTCCCAAAGTGCTGGGATTACAGGCGTGAGCCACCGCGCCCGGCTAATTTTTGTATTTTTAGTAGAGACGGGGTTTCACCATGTTGGCCAGGCTGGTCTCGAACTCCTGACCTCAGGTGATCCGCCCGCCTTGGCCTCCCAAAGTGCTGGGATTACAGGCATGAGCCACTGTGCCTGGCCACTTTCATTTGTTTTTTTATTCAGTTATTTAAAACCCCTCTCTCTCTCTCTCTCTCTTTTTTTTTTGAGATGGAGTTTTGTTTTTGTTGTCCAGGCTCGAGTGCAATGGCACAGTCTTGGCTCACTGCAACCTCCGCCTCCCAGGTTCAAGCGATTCTCCTGCCTCAACCTCCCAAGTAGCTGGGATTACAGGTGCCTGCCACCATGCCTGGCTAATTTTTTTGCATTTTTAGTAGAGATGGGGTTTCACCATGTTGGCCAGGCTGGTCTTGAACTCCTGCCCTCAGGTGATCTGCCCACCTTGGGCCCAAAGTGCTGGGATTACAGGCGTGAACCACCGCTCCCGACCAAAACCCCTCTCTATTTTTAGAATTTCTAGTCATACACTTCTATTGACTCACAAATCTCAAAATCCATCTTACAACTAGCCCGATGTATCCTTGTGATAGTGATGATGCTTATAAATTAGTCATGCTACAGATGCAAATTGATACCTATTTGAGAAGATGAAAGGGTTTGAGGATTATCCCTCTTTCCTCACGAGATCAGATTAAAGGTTTGCTGCCAAAATAAAAGGAAAAGAGTCTCTGAAAGCGGAAGGCAATTAAAAACTCCTGTTAAGAAATTGTTTAATAGGCTGGACTCGGTGGCTCACACCTGTAATCCCAGCCCTTTGAGAGACCAAGGCAGGCAGATCACTGGAGGCTAGGAGTTCGAGGCCAGCCTGGCCTACATGGCAAAACCCATCTTTACTAAAAGTACAAAAATTAGCCCGGTGTGGTGGCACATGTCTGTTAGTCCCATGTTCTGAGTACAGATTTGCTTTCCTTGTCTGCAGACCTGCCAGCTTTGTTGACTTACAGAATACCTCACTAATTACTATGGTATCACACACAACATTACCTTACCCAAGGTACACACTTTATGATGAAAGTAGTGTGCCAGTTGACTCATTTCCATAACATTATTTGGTCTTACTATGCGCCTCATTGTTCAGAGGCAGCTGGTCTGGTATAAAGTGGACCAGCCAGCAGAAGTCTCAATTTCAGTGCTGATTCAGAGACCAATTCCTGAAAGGTTGAGGCACTATCCTATAATATGTCATCATGCTTTGAATCAGTGATCAATATAAGATACTGTTTCTTCCAAAGCTAAAATACACAGTCCATAAAGCAAAGAGGATGTGGGAATGTTCCTGCTCACGATTACAGCTTATGGAATGTTTGCTTGCTCTTGTTGTGAACTCGGGTTCCATGGGTTTGGAGTTCCTAGTTTCTAAGGGAGGAATCTTCTTTTAGGGAATAAAGTCGTGGTTCTGTGAAGCTAATAGCAGATCATATGAGGTTCCTCATGCTGCTGAACTAATAGGCAGAAATAGTGTTAGTGTACTGGCTGGGGCAACTGAACTTCATCATCAAGGAGACACTAAGTTTCTACTACACAGTGATGGCAAAGAGAGCTGCATACAGAACCCAAGGAATTCTCTGGGGTGCCCCTTAGTACTTCCATTTCCAGTAATAATGGTCAGTGGGAAATTGTGGCAACTCATTCAGTAAGGTAGGACCACTAAAGGACTCGGAAATGAGTCTTAAGGAATGGAGGTTGGGGTCACTATCAGTTAAGAATATGATAAGAAAACCATGAAACAGTGGCAATTAACTACCTCCTTTTATTATCAGCCTCCTGAACAGCAACAGAGGTGGGACTTAGTAGTGATGTATTATGTTAATTACTTTCTTCCCTTTCCCTGCTACCTTATCTAGAATACCAGAGGGTTAGTGTTAGAGTTTAAGTTCCAGTGGGAATATGACTGAATTGTTATCACCTCATGATGATACAGTAGCTGATGGAACTTTGTGTTTCTCCTTTTTTGGTAACATGAGATTCTTCATCTAAGTCAAGGTTGAGAAATGATGCTGAATGGAAAAAGGGGTGGACTGTGCTAGTTGTTCTCCATTTACTTTCCTCCTATCCTTAGCCTTTCTCTGCCTGGCTGTATATCTTAGGAACAGGTTGATCACCCAAGGTCCCTTGATCTATGGCTTCCAGTGGGTTCTGCTAAAGGGAGGCACCAGCATAAGATGAGAGGGCAGGAAGATAGAAAGGTTGAATTATCTATTTTTCTGCTTTCTCTCTCTAGTTTGTTGAGACATTGAGGGTGGCCATGTCCTTTTATGACTATAACTTCTGTTGGGTGGCTCCTCTTTCATGATTCCAGCAATCTTTGGTCTCTGGTAATGCCATTCCTTTCCTTGCCCCTTTAGGCCTAGGAGTGGTCACAGCTTCCTGCTGTTGCAAACCCCGGGGTGCCTACATATCGTTTGTTGAGTCTCTAAACCTTGCCCAAATCTCTGCAAACAATACCATAATTGAAGTTACTGCATATTACTTGAGTTGTTTCTCTTATATCCCTACAGATTCAGTATCTGAGGAGGTCAGAAAACACCATGAGGCCTGAGCAGATAATGTTCAGCAGGACACAGGTGATCTGATTATGAAGTATAATATTTGCAATGAAAGTTTCCAGAAAGAAAGTATACAGATAAAATGCTAAAGTTTCATGGTACCACACTGTGGAGTATCATAGATATGATATAGAATGAAGCATAAAGGAGGGAAATAATATATATGACCTAAGATATCCATATGTTTGGTAAAGAGATAACAGGTATTAAAATGAATTTGAAATTTCAATGCTAGAAGGTATCACTAAGATTTAATGAGATATGATTCATGATAATTGTGGAAGTGTATAATTTGTTCAAAAAGTGTATCTAGAGAAAGAGTGGGGTCTTCTCATGTAAATCAAGGCTATATTGACCTATATTTAGATCTAGGAAACTGAGCATGTATCTAAATGGAGAAAGAAACAAGTGATATAGGAGGACTATACCATAAACTGATAGAATAGTACTAGAAAATGTCCAGGGGATTTGTTACCCACATCTGTTCCATCAGTATATAATTTCTTCACCTCCTGTCTTCCTGCCTGGATCACCATTATTAGTAGCCTAGTTTGTGACCTTTCATTTTTTTGCATTATTTATGTGATGCTGTAGATAACATGTACAATACAAATATATACATATATACATACATGTGTATATATGCAGTCACTTAAAATCTTGCTTATTTTACAATAAAGAAATAACAGACACTTCTCTGTATCTGCTTTTCTCACTCAATGCTACTTTGTGAAATCTCCCCAGGTTATCTAAAATAGTTCTTATTCATTATTTTTAATGGCTACATAATATTCCAAGATGTGGACGCTTTGTTTAGCCATTTCCTTACTAATGGACATTCATTTTATCTCTGGAATTTTTGTCACTAGGAAAATAAATGCAATAAACTTTCTTAATCTTATGTCTTTATGTATTGGTGCTGTTATTTTACTGGATAATCCCAGGAGTGAGATTGCTGGGCCTAAGGGTATATGTATTGTTTACTTTTAATAGATAGTACCCAGTTATTTTTCAAATGCTCTAGTACTTCACATTTCCACCAGCACTTTTCCTACCTTTTAAAATTTTAGATCTAGCATTTTGCAGTTTGATGGGTATAAATAACAGCTCATTATTAAATTATTTTGCAATTATCTGATTTGTAGTGAATTTGAGCATCTTTTCTTTCTTATTTCTTTTTCTTTTTTTTTTTTGGATGGAGTCTCACTCTTTCACCTAGGCTGGAGTGCAGTGGTGCAATCTCAGCTTATTGCAGCCTCTGCCTCCCGGGTTCAAGCAGTTCTCCCACCTTAGACTCCTGGGAAGCTGGGACTACAAGCACGCACCACCATGCCCAGCTAATTTTTGTATTTTTAGTAGAGAGGGGGATTTCACCATGTTGGCCAAGCTGGTCTCGAACTCTTGACCTCAGGTGATCTGTCTGCCTCAGTCTCCCAAAGTTCTGGGATTACAGGTGTGAGCCACCGTGCCTGGCCTGAGCATCTTTTCATAAGCTTTTTAGTCATCTTGATTTAGTCTATTATGAGTTTCATATTTTTTATTGCATTGTTAAATTTTTCTCAGCAATTTGTAAGTGCCTTGTATTTAGATAATTACTCTTTCATTTGTATTACAAATAATTTCTAACCAGGTGGTTTTCTTATATATTAATTTTTTAAGCAAATAAAAATTTAGAAATTTTTGTATATTCAAATATAGCTTTTTAAACAGCTATTAGGTTTCTGGCATTAAGATCTTGGCTGGGCCTGGTAGCTCACACCTGTAATCCCAGCACTTTGGGAGGCCGAGGTGGGAGGACTGCTTGAGGCCAGCAGTTCAAGACCAGCCTCAGTAACATAGGGAGATCCTGACTCTACCAAAAAACAAACAAACAAACAAACAAAAAACCTAAAAAATTAGGCCAGGTGCAGTGGCTCACACCTGTAATCCCAGCAGTTTGGGAGGCCGAGGTGGGTGGATCACCTGAGGTCAGGAGTTTGAAACCAGCCTGGCCAACATGGTGAAACCCCATCTTTACTAAAAAAATACAAAAATTAGCTAGGCATGGTGGTGCACGCCTGTAATCCCAGCTACTCGGGAGGCTGAGGCAGGAGAATCGCTTGAACCCGGGAGATGGAGGTTGCAGTGAGCCAAGATTGAGCCACTGCACTCAAGCCTGGGCAACAGAGCAAGACTCTATCTCAAAAAACAAACAAAAACAAAACAACATAAACAAAAAACTCTAAGATCTCCTCCTTACCTAGATTTTGCATGTTGTAGATTTTTTAGCATAATTTTTATTGTTTTATTTTCTACATTTAAGTCTTAAATTAAGTAAATTTATTAAGTAAATAAAATTCAATAAATATTAACATTAAATAAATCCATCAGGAGTTTATTTTTATATATGGCATAAGGTGGAGGCCCACTTTTTTCCACTTGGATTGCCAGTAGTGCGAGTAGTGTAATTTATTAACTAATCCATTCTTTTCTCACCGATTTAAAAAATACTATTGTTACATGTTAACTTTCATATATACTGTGCCCTAATTTTGTATTCACTATTCCTCTAATCTATTCCTTGTTGGTTTGATTACAGTAGTGTTATAATATGTTCTGATATTTGTTAAGGCAAAATCCTCTTTAACTTTCTTGTTTTTCACACTTCCCTTGGCTGTTCTGAGACATTTATCCTTTCATATTTACTTTAAGCCTGTAGTTTTTTCTTTTAATAAGAACCGACAATGAGCATCTTCCCTAATACCTCACATATTAAAGAAGTCATTTCATTTCTTCTCTATGTATCTTAAATTAAAAGCTAATAATGATTCTTAATAGTAAAACACAAGCTTTCCAATTAAAGAATACCTGCTACTACCACTATTTCATTGTTCTGAGAGTGCTTGTCATTGCAATTAGACAAGAGATTACATGTATTTATTTACTCTATAACTATTGAGCCTCTACTATGTCTAGGCACTTTTCTAGGCACATTCTGGTGAGGAGAGACAGATAATAAATGAATAAACAAATATATAGTATGTCAGATGTTGATGAGTACGGTGGAGAAAGATAAAACTGGGTAAGAGAGAAAGAGAATGGGAGTTTGTGTCATTTTACACAGGTTGGGTGGAGGAGGCTTCACTGATAAAGTAACATTTGAGAGGAGTCTTGAAGGAAGTGAAAGAATGAACCATTTTGCTATTTGGAGGATGAATGGTTTGTGCAGAAAGAACAGAAGGTGCAAAGGCCCTGAGGTGAGGCGTGCTTCACGTATCTGAGGAACATCAAGGAGGCCAGTGTGATTGGTGATTGGAGTGGAGTGAGGGAGACCATAGTTGAAGATGAGGTCACAGATAAATATTGGGCAGCTATTTTATTTATAATTGAGAGAAGATATTTATGGTACATACAGCTGGCAAAGGATTAGTATCAATTATATATATATATATATATATATTTTTTTTTTTTTTTTTGAGACAAAGTCTCACTCACTCTGTCACCCAGGCTGGAGGGCAGTGGTGTGATCTCGGCTTACTACAACCTCTGCCTCCCAGGTTCAAACGATTTTTCTGCCTCAGCCTCCTGAGCAGCTGGGATTACAGGCAAGCGCCACCATGCCCAGCTAATTTTTGTATTTTTAGTAGAGACAGGTTTCACCGTTTTGGGCAGGCTGGTCTCAAACTCCTGACTTCAAGTGATCCACCTACCTCGGCCTCCCAAAGTGCTGGGATTACAGGTGTGAGCCACCGTGCCCGGCCTCAATAATATATTCTATAAATCAACACAGCACAAATAATTCAACAGAAATGGGCAAAATATATGAATACATTTCACTAAAGAGGAAGCACATGTGACCAACAAACACATGAAGAAATGTTCCGCTGCTTTAGTAATTAAAGAAATTCGAACGGCTACAAAGAGATCAACTTTTCTGCCCATTCTATTGGCAATACAGAGTGTCTGGGAGCATGCACATCAACAGGATTAGTTCTCCTTTGCTGGTGAAAATTTAAACTGATGTGTCTTCTTTGAAAAATAATGTTGGCACTATCTCACAGGTTAAATATTAACATATTTTACCACTCAGGGGCTCCTCATCTAACCAAAGAGCCATCGATAAGAATATTTATAGCAGCACTGTTTATAATAGCAAAAGCTTAGAAACAATTGAAGTGCTCATTAACAAGGCCGTGGATAAGTAAACTGTGGTGTATTTCCACAGTCAATTATTATGCAGCCATCAAAATGAATTACAATGATGTACACTTTCTGGATGAATCTTCACAATCTAACATTAAGGAGAAAAATAGGTCCTCGAAAATTACATGCAGTGTAATATCCTCTTTATAAAGTTATAAACAACTAAAGATTAAAAATGGAATTTCCCCCCAGAATATAGAGGATATAAATTTATATTTTAAAACAGAAAGCAAGAGAATGATAAACCAGGGTTCATGATGGTGGCTGTTCCAGGAGGCCAAGTGAGGACAGAGGAAGGGTATTAGCAAGGATACAGGCCAGGCACAATGCCTCACGCCTGTAATCCCAGCACTTTGGGAGGCTGAGATGGGTGAATCACTTGAGGTCAGGAGTTCAAAACCAGCCTGGCCAACATGGTGAAACCCCGTCTCTTCTAAAAATACAAAAATCTTAGCCGGGCATGGTGACTTTCGAGTTTTCTTTCCTCGGAATTTAGAATTTTGAAGGAAGAAACCCTGAGACTGGAGACAGTTGGAATTGAGTCCTATTAATGGCAGACCTCTAGGGAGAGTCCACAATTTTCATTTGCAGAGACCCCTAAGCTTTCCTGGTTCTTACTCATGGCCTGGTTACAGTGATAATACTGGTAAATTTTTAACAACTGACACTCTAAAAAAAAAAGAAAGAAAGAAGGAAATTAAGGAAAGGAAAAGGAGCCCTGGTTTCTAGTGCTTGATGACTCCTGAGGTGTAAATACTCCCACCATGGCCTATTTCAAGCTGTCACAGTGATGTCACTGAACAGGGAGTTGGGAAGTATTGCCTATGATAGACTCTCACAAGCCAGTACGAGCTGGCTTCAGCACGCCACTGCTTCCCTGTCAATTCTCCCTTGTATTCACAGAACTCTCCAGTAGTCTCCCAGTAAATTTCTTTTGGAGTTTAGACAGCTAAGACTTATTTTAACTAATTGTTAAACTCATTTATTTTAACTAATAAGGCTGTTTTTTTATAGCCGCATCCTTTAAGTATTAATTGCCATTTTCATTTGTATACAAAATCAATATCTATTTCTACAAATGTGCAGAGTCTTCAGCAGCTCCGGAAAAGAATATTTTTAATCACTGCAGTCACTTAGGTTAACAGGCTTATCTTTGGAAATTCCTGCCCTCTGGTGTCCAGTATAGAGAACTACTTTTGTGTTCTCTAAAGCTGTGAATGTTAGCGGACAACCAGGAGGTGGGTTAGAGGCTCTTGATGCAGATCAGGGGACTACTCCCAGGTGTAGATGGGCGAGTGTAATGCTTATTAGTTCCTAATGTTTGTTTATTAATGAAGCCCAAGAAAACTTTATACCTGGGTTTCTCAACCTCGGTACTAATGACATGTTGAGCTAGATAATTCTTTGTTGCAGGATGATTTTTTGTTTTGTTTTGATTTTGGAGACAGAGTCTCGCTCTGTCGCCCAGGCTGGAGTGAGTGCGGTGGCACAATCTCAGCTCACTACAACCTCTGCCTCCTGGGTTCAAGTGATTCTCCTGCCTCAGCCTTCCGATTAGCTGAGATTATAGGTGCCCACCACCACACCAGGCTAATTTTTGTATTTTTAGTAGAGACAGGGTTTCACCACGATGGCCAGACTGGTCTTGAACTCCTGACCTCAAGTGATCCATCCGCCTCGGCCTCCCAAAGTGCTGTGATTACAGGTGGGAGCCACCGCGCTCGGCTGGTTTTGTTTTGTTCTGTTTTTAAGACAGGGTCTCACTTTGTTGTCCAGGTGGGAGAGCAGTGGTACAATCATAGCTCACTGCAGCCTTGAATCCCTGGGGTCAGGTGATCCTCTCACCTCAGCCTCCTGAGTACCTGGGACTACAGGCACACCCCACCATGCCTGGCTAAATTTTTTTTCTTTTTTTTTTTTTTTGAGACGGAGTCTCGCTCTGTCGCCCAGGCTGGAGTGCAGTGGCGCGATCTCGGCTCACTGCAAGCTCCGCCTCCCGGGTTTACGCCATTCTCCTGCCTCAGCCTCCCAAGTAGCTGGGACTACAGGCGCCCGCCACCTCGCCCGACTAGTTTTTTGTATTTTTTAGTAGAGACGGGGTTTCACCGTGTTAGCCAGGATGGACTCGATCTCCTGACCTCGTGATCCGCCCGTCTCGGCCTTCCAAAGTGCTGGGATTACAAGCTTGAGCCACCACCCCCGGCTAATTTTTTTTTCTTTTTGTATTTTGTGTAGAGACAGGGTTTCGCCATGTTGCCCAGGATGTTTAGCAACATTCCTGGCCTCTACCCAGTATGCAGATAGCACCCACCCCTCCACCAACTGTGACAACCAAAAATACCTCCAGACATTGCCGTTGCCAAATGTCCCGTGGGTTGGAGAGGAGAGCGATTCCCAGGCTGAGAACCACTGCTCTATGCTGATGAAGCAAATTTATTCTATACATTGTTGACCTTGAAGTCGCACTGAACCCACCAGCTTATGGCACCAAGTTGGAGCTTAAGCCTACAGCCCAGGCTGCAACTCCTGAGTTCCCATACTGTATACTACAGGAGGAAAAGTTCCAGGTGCCAGATATCCAAAGACTTGCTTTTTAATAGGACACACAGCCTATAATCAAAAATGTAAAACCTTCCAACTAAAGCAAAACATTTCAATGCGTGATCGGAATGAATGTTGGTGCATTCATTCATTTGTTCAGTAAATATTTGTTAAGGAGTACTTCTGAAATAGGTGATGCAGTAGGTGCTAGAGCTGATGCAATGGCAGACTATGGCCCTGCCTTTAAGGAGCTAATAATCCTAGAGGGGTTCAATGGAGATATTGTCAGTTATAAGTAAAAGAGAGTCCAATTCCAGCTGGCTTAAACAGTCATGGGACTTTACTGGCCCACGCATTTGAAAAGCCCACAGACAGTGCAGACCTTAGGGAAGGCTGGATTCAATGGCTCAAAGTTGTCACCAGGGCCTGGGTTTCCTTCAGTGTCTCTGCTCTTCCTTTCCTATTGTCAATTTCATCCTAAGGTGGACTTCCCTTGTCCAGCAGCCCCCAGTATTACGTGTGTCCTAATTTCTAGTAGAAGACTTGAAATTCACTTTGTTTAGACTACTTTAGGTCACCTGCCTACCCTTGAATCAATAGTTGTCACCAGAGAAATGGAAAGTCCTGATTGATTGATTTAGCCAAGAGTACTTGCTGAGGGAGTACTCCTGTGGGAGATCAGGGATTGCTGGGAAGGGAGAGAGAGCACCAGAAATGCTGGGTGAATGTGGGGTGGTCAGCCAGCCCTTTTCACACAGGCTCTGCCGGGTGATTTCATCCGGTCCCAAAGCACCATTCCTATTGGTTTCCTTGAAGGTCTTATTGCAGCAGTCTGGGCTTCAGACCTGCTGCTTCCCCCTCTGAAACCTCATTCCATCCACTCTTCACAGTGACCCCTTCTCTCCTTTCAAAGCTCAGTTCAGAGTCAGATTCTCTGAGGCTTCTTCCACCTCCCTGAGCCATCCTTCTTTCATACTCCCTTAGCCCTGGTACTACCTATGCCTCATACCTAGTCAGGTTTCATGTTCCTGCTTCTCCAATTTTAGACTTACATTTTACCTTTAAAGAGTTTGGGGTCTCCTAAATCCCCTCTCTTTAATGCCTAACAAAGGCATTGAGAGCTTTGATGTTGACTTCTTTGTTTTCCCCAATTTCAACAATAAGATGGTTAAAATGTGTGTGTGTGTGTGTATGTGTGTGTGTGTGTAAAACAGAGTGAGAAAGAAGTATGGAGCTGTGGAAAGAGCACAGTAAGACAATCTATAGGCAGACAGTCCCGGTTTTAAATCCTGGATTGCCACTCTTTCAGATCTCAGATATTCACCAGTGGATCCCTACTTGACTCTTTTCTTTCCTTAAACGGTATGTGTAGTGTGTTACACATTCACTTTCTATGACTTTTCATGCTTGTGAATATGCAATCATGCCAGTGTTATTTGTTTACATTAGGCACATTTAACAAACAGTACATTAAATAAGTGCTTGTAAGTACTGCCATAGTTGAAGTTCCTAACAGTGGTGGCTTTGGCTAAGAGAGAGCAAAGAGGGACAAAGAGAAATCCTTCAGGCCTTGAACACATTTTTCCCCTTTTAGCTGAATGTGGTTCCCAGATTTGAGGTGGAGTGGAAGGAGGAAGTATGGTTTGTTCCTTCCACCTACTCCTCTGCCTGATCACACCTCCCGAAGCCTTGCCCTGATATAACTGCTCAGTGCATGGCCGTGGTGCTTACATCAGCCCTCCATGCATAAAGTAAAGATAAGAATGATAACAATATTTTATTTTTTGAGACAGGATCTCTGTTGCCCAGGCTGGAGTGTGGTGGCACGATCTTGGCTCACATAACCTCTACCCCCTGGGTTCAAGTGATCTTCCCACCTCAACCTCCTGAATAGCTAGGACTACAGGCACACACCACCACACCTGGCTAATGTTTGTATTTTTTATAGAGATGGGGTTTCACCCTGTTGACAGACTGATTTCGAACTCCTGGAGTTAAACAATCCACCTGCCTTGGCCTCCCAATGTGTTGGGATTACGGGGGTTAAGCCACCATGCCTAACCGATTTTTTTTAACATGATGCTTTTAAACTTACTTAATGCATTTGGGGTAGGTTTAATGCATAAAAAGTGGGAGATGGTAGAGGCCTGGGAAGATATATAGTTGCGCTTTCCATGATATGAAACATGGCCCTCTGAATGCACTGCCAGCACATCTGTCCTTGTGAGTTTCCCTGCTTTGAGCCTCAGTTCAGTCACTTACCACTTACAAAAGGTTACTTGATGGGAGGGCTATTTCTCCAGTCTACTCCTTGATGTCAGCCCTCCAAGTTGGGGTATGATGGGCTGAGGAACCCTGAGGTTTAGACTAGCTAAGTGGTGGGACCAACTGATGACCGACTGTCCTCTGATGAAGCCCACGTCAGTCACCTACAATTTACCACTTGAGCCCAGGAGGTCGAGGCTGCAGTGAGCCATGATTATACCACCACACTCCGGCATGGGTGACAGAGTGAGACCCTGTCTCAAAAACGAACAAAAATCTGGGAATCCCAAGTCTGTTCTATTTTTGTAATAGTGGACACATTTTCAGAAGGACATGAGGACCTTTCTGAGTCTAAAACCCTTCTGGACCTCATCTTCCTCTTTTATGAAATGAGATTAATTCTCCACTATGAGGTAATCATGCCCTGTTGTATATTCAGGGCATCTCACTAAATTAGCCTGGTCATCTTTAAATTTTTTAGTACAAGTACACCTGTTGGAAATCCAGACTTTACCCACTTGACCAGATATATTCCCCGGACGTCAGGACTAATAATCCCCAGATATGGTGATGGCATTGTTTTCTTCCTCTGCCCTGATGCCCCACCCTAGGCTTCAGGGGCAAGCCTTTCCCTAATGATTCTTTCACTGGCAGTTCATTATTTCAGTGCATTGCTGTGGAAAGCTCTATATAAATATTTGTTGCTTAAAAGTTGGGGAATCCCTTGGCCGGGCATGGTGGCTTACGCCTGTAATCCTGGCATTTTGGGAGGCCAGGGCAGGAGGATCACTTGAGCCCAGGAGTTTGAGACCAGCCTAGGCAATATAGTGAGACCCCATTTCTATAAAAAAGTTTTTTTCTTAATTAGTGGGGAGTGGCAGCGCCTGTAGTCCCAGCTACTCAGGAGGCTGAGGTGAGAGGATCACTTGAGCCCAGGAGGTTGGGGCTGCAGTGAACCATGATCACACCACTGCACTCCAGCGTGGGTGACAGAGTGAGACCCTGTCTCAAAAACAAACAAAGATTTGGGAATCCCAAGTCTGTTCTATTTTTGTAATAGTGGACACATTTTCAGAATTGCGTGAGGACTTTTCTGAGTCTGAAAACCTAAAATTCTCTAATTGACAATTTTGAATATCTTTGGGAGGAAATGCACAATCCATGACCAGACCAGAATATACTAAGAAAATAATTTATTTAATTGTAAGTTGGGAAAATTTTTAAAAAGTTTAGTAATAACGATGAACAAGATCATGAATTTATCCATTGGAGATTTAAACTTTAATGAAAATTTTTTAAAAAATCAAGAAATTCACTTAAAAGTAAACATGAGTTCTTTGCTCTAAACTTTCAGGCTAAATCATTTCTTTGGTTCAGGACTTAAAAACCCTTAAACTCTCCCTACTCCAGACTGAATCCAAGACAACCTGACTAATAGAGAAGCAGGAGTCTTAACTGATGTGTGATCTACTTTTCCTTTTTCAAAGCCCTACTTTTTCCTTTTTAAAGCCCACTAATTCAGAGTTTTTGTTTTGTTTTGTTTTGTTGGATGTCAGACTTTTTGGCAAAAAATGAAGTAGGAGGCACAGTGAAATGGTCAAGAAAAATCTAAGTTTCATTTTATAAAAGAAGCTCATTGCAGTATACAACAGGCTAGTGCAATGGCTTTTCAAATAAATTGCTTGAAAATAGAAACAAATGACCTAGACTGGAACACAAGCAAAATACAAAGATATGTGCATATGTACATGTTGCCTCCTAAATTCCTTTACATTGATTTGGTTAACTTTAAATAATATGTAGGATTTCACAGCTTCTCTTAGAGAAGGGAATTGAATGTTAAACTGTTCAGTCATGATAACTAGATCTCCCATTGTTATGGCTCATGCTTCTGTTACAAAATCAATTAACCGTTTTGCCAAGCATGTCTAATTGTTACACTTCCACAGTGCAGATGGAGCAGGAGAAAACAAGAGGTTACTTGATAGGAGGGCTGTTTCTGCAGTCTACTCCTGGATTTCAGCCCTCCAAGTTGGGGTATGAGGGGCTGAGGAACCCTGAGGTTTAGACTAACTAAGTGGTGAGACCAGCTGATGACTGAGTGTCCTCTGATGAAGCCCACATCCTAGAAACGGAACTGCTTGCAAGCCTCTTCAATCCACTGCAGGCCTTTGCCTTCTCTGACACCATCCACATCTCTTTGCCGAGGATTAGAAGATGCAAGTTGCAGTCTGGTAGACTGAATACCACTTAGGCAACACAAGAAACATATTCCGTTCAAGTCCCCGCTGCTTGTCATTCATAGGATCAACGAGGCGGAAATCACTCACACTTCCTCCCATTCAGTGCCTGGATCTGTGATGTATTTAAGCACCAACCCCATACCCTAAGTGCCCCCAGGGTGGCACTGCCCCACAGTGATCGGCTCCTCTCTTCCACTCTCTGTTTGCTATTTCATGCAAACTCATGTCAAGGCTTTGTTTTGACTTCATGCTGGGCACCTTGGCTCATTCAGGTTCCTTGGGACTCTGATCACGCACCACCATGATATCTACTAGGACACTCCACCAATTTTTCGCACAGAAGCCAAACAACATCCTGATGAGAAAAGGACGGACTACAGATGGCCTGAAGCAATCTGCTATTGAAGCATTTTGAGGATTGCCAAGGCAAATGGTGTCTTTACTGAGAGCTCTGCTGCACAGTAACTTCACGTTGTTTTAGATCCATTGGAAATAGGCAGGCATTGAACTCAAGGGACAACCCCTTACAATCATATCTTGCTGCCAAACGCTTCCCTTAGCACCCTTTTCTCCAGATGTTATGTGGCATGTGTAGAGTGTTTCTGGCTTTGTCTTTGCCTATGACAAGTTCTTTTTGGTTCAGTTGATAGTATTTCCCCGAAACCCAAAATAGATAAGAAATCACTGGGAATTTACATCTGATTACCCTAGATTCATTCTCCCACATTACAAAGCCTCAAGTTTCAAGGAAGAATGGTATGTGTTTGCTGTGTTGGTGTTTCATTAGTATTTTTTTTAACTTAAAATTAAGTGTTACTTTTCTGAGGAAGTAGCCAGAATACTCCTCTCTCAAATTCAGAAATCTACTGGCACAATTTGAAGTCAGATGATATTTCTAACCAAATTATACTCTTTTGTCTGCCATGATCGCTTGACAGTTTTAATATCTGAAGGCAGGCTGATATGATAATCCCAGCAGTATTCTAGGGATAAGATTTTAGAGGGTTTGTTGAGAAGGAAATACTTGTTTAGGTGGCTTTCATCATGCCACTCAGCTTCTATGTCATTTTTCTTTTCCAGGAGGATTCTCTTAAAGCACTCCTGGGGGATGTTGAGAACCTGAATGGGTGTTCCTCCAAAAATGGCTGTGTGGTAATAAAAATCCTCCTGGCCAAATGGAATGCATGCTGCTGACTCTTTCTGCCTCTCCTAGGTAAAGTCATCAGGATCTGCCTTGTACCACCAGGGCTGTAGCTGAGCCACTGACTGGCCTAGGGTCTTCACCCCAAAATTGTCTTGGAAGACCTGGTCTACATCCATGCAGAAGAGGAAGTGTTGGATGTGGGCCAAGATGTGCTCCCTGATGATCTTCACAGGCATCATGCTGATGTGTTGCCACCTCTTCTCTGGCTTGACCTGAAACACTTTTAAGGAATGCAGAGGACCCAGCTCTATAAACAGCACCTTGGAGACATCATCCACCATGATGTAAAATATGACTTTGTGGCCGACCATTAGCAGGTGTTATGAACTCTTATGAACTCTTCCAAGTAATGCTCAATATATCTGAAACAAAGAAGAAAAGCAAAACATTTAACCTTTGGGATTCCTGAAAGAAATCACATGTTGTTGTAATCATGTCTGTATTTTATAGTTAGTAGAAGAATGATTTCTTCCCACCCCGGGTATGTTTTCATGTTAGTGTAATGCCCCTGGCTACTCTCCACCATTCAGTCACTCAGTCCGTGGGAAGCTGGAATGACTTACCTGACTGCCAATTTTGGAAGAGCAGCTAGAACTAGACATGCACTACCCTATCCTTCCTCTCCTCTGGCTTTTGGGAACCAGCCAGTCCAAGAGAGCATGTGTTCTCAACTGCTCTGGGTTTTGCAGGAAGCTTAGTACAGGATCTATTTTCACATCCAGAGGTCTGTAGGTGCCTGGATGCTCAAGTCTTTCTAACTCTGGGGATTGAATATTTAGGAGGCGCAGGGCCTGCAGATATAAGCCACATTCTCCAATATGAGCTTTAACTATAATGAGGGTGATATTTACCACTCTCTGCCTTCCTTACCCCTTTGTCCAATTTACCAATTGGTTCAGACTTTGGACAGTCAAAGTGGGTACTTGTTCTTGAGCTCAATTCAAAAGCCCTAGCATAAACCCCAATGTTGCTACTGCCAGACCAGGTACAAGGGTGATGTGACCCTTGGATCCAATGGGGATGCATTAAGCCCAAACAGTGGAACTCCTTTGTCCTGTGTGATACAGAGAATGAGTTATGAGATCTAGATCTGCTTTCATGTTACATAGTCATCCTATGAGCCTCCCACTAGTCACCTAAAACACCAATCCATTGTCCACACACCATTATCCAAAATACTAGTCCATCCAAATACTAGAATGAGCAACTTCTGATTTAACCTTATTTTAACTACTTTTTCTTTATCTTAAAAAAAGGACTATGTTAGCAATAAGCCACGTTTGGTGGCTGATTAAACATAGATGAAAAGAGAAGATAAAAAACTTTAAAAAGTAAAAAAAAGAAAAAAAAAGGACTACGTTGTTCAGAGAAGTTTTAGGTTCACAGAAAAATTGGGCCAAAAGTACGGAATTCCCATATACCTCCTGCTCCCACATTTGCACGGGCCCCCATCCCCCCACTATCAACATCCCTGCACCAGAGTGGTGCATTTGTTACGATCAATGAAGCTACACAGACATATCACTATCACCCAACATCCATAGTTTACATTAGGGTTCACTCTTG
>NW_012103743.1:1235710-1243431 GCF_000951045.1 Mandrillus leucophaeus | reverse complement strand
GACTATTTGTGAAGCTATGCTATGGAGATTACCAGGAAGAGGAAGAATAAGCCAGATGGTTTCATACAACTTGACCAAACCCTAAACTCATGTGGACTGAATTTAATGTGCTGATCACACTTCTGGCCAATCATGGTGTTTTGTGAGTAATAATGACTGGCACATCTTTTCGCTTTTTGTTGCTGCTTGGATTCCCTTTCTTTGTTACCAAAATAAAATGTGCTTTTAATGTTGGCATGTGGTAATCCAAGGGTTTATAGTACTGATTCTTTAAATGGAGAAAATACATCTGAGGAATATAAAAAAGGACTTCAGTGTGGCTCTGTGGGTAGTGGCCAGGAAATCCTTCAGTATTCTGGGACTTCAAGAAAAATGTATTGTGCTCTGAAGCTTGGGAAACAATACTGGGGTAGGGTGGGGTAGAGTTAAGTACAGGGGAGAGTCATTGCGAGGTTTTACATTGTTAAGAGATTAAAGCATTGCAGTTGGCTCCATGCATTGTTGCTTGAAAACAAACCAAACATTACACCTCCTAAAAGTCAAAATCCACTTGTAGAGATCTATTGCTGCTGAGTACAAGCAGTCCTCTCTTGTCTCAGAGCTGAGGGCAGAGTGCTTTCACCAGGATGTGTGATTTACAGTTTAGTTCTGCAGAGCTGGAATTGGATGGCTGAAGCCGTTGTGGGGCACTGGGCAATGTTCTGTTCTTTTTGGAAACACCAGGATCAAATCAATCTGCAACGTGGCTGGGTTAGCCCCTTTTGTGCCAAAGGATTCGGTGAGCTGGGTGGCTCACCTAATCTAATTAGGTGGCTCCCAACCTATATGAGTACAGATTCTTCTAGTAAACATGTCAAAACTCCACAGTCACCTTTCTCTGCTAGAGAAACCATATAGGTCCCTAGGATCCGCACATTCAGTGACATTAGAACTTGATTGGTATTGTGAATGACAGAACAGTAACAGCTGCTGGGCTCTGGGTTGGGGAAGGTTATCGCTGGAGAACTATCAGATCTTTACGGAGCTCTCTTTAAGCCCCACCTTGGCAAAGCTCAAATCAACCTAAGCCTTCAACTCTCTTTATACAACGCAAAGAATCAACTTTCCATGAAGCTTCTTCAGAAGAGATACAGAGGGAAAGGCCCAGAGGGCAGAAAAAAAAAAAAAAAAAGGAAAATTGGACTTTCAGCTTTATTTTGGAAAAAAGAAAAAGGAAAATTCTCCAAAAAAAGCAAAATGGATTATCTTCAATAACTAATATTAGAGCTAGAACTTTGTTTTTTGGTTTTTTTTTTTTTCTTTTTTTGAGATGGAGTCTCCCTGTGTCACCCAGGCTGGAGTGCGGTGGCACGATCTTGGCTCACTGCAACCTTCACCTCCCAGATTCAAGGGATTCTCCTGCCTCAGCCTCCCAAATAGTGGGACTACAGGCATGTGCCACCACGCCCGGCTAATTTTTTGTATTTTTAGTAGAGACGGGGTTTCACTGTGTTAGTCAGGATGGTCTCGATCTCCTGACCTTGTGATCCACCCACCTCGGCCTCCCAAAATTCTGGGATTACAGGCATGAGCCACAGCACCCGGCCTAGAGCTAGAACTTTCAAGAAAGAATGATTGTAGTTTTTCTGCATCATATGTTCTGAACAAGGGAGCTGAAACTGGAACATATCCAACCTTTGGAAGAGCAAGCTCTGACCAGCAAATCTTCTAGGGCCAAATCCTCCATGAGAGAAAAAGTAGAAGTGATCTGAGGAACCCATGGAAGAGTGGTCAGCTGTGCTCCAGCATGGAAAGCCACTGTGCTTAGGTCACGCTGCACCTAGAACTTGCTATAAATCTCTCTGTAGTTGGTCCTGGGCCGTACAGCATAGGAAAAAGAATGATGCACTCTGGGCTGTCTAGCAGCTAGTACTTGTGGAATTTCTCAAGGAAGCCATGGTGGTCAGGGAGGAGGTGGTTGTGGGTATGCTGTTGACCTTGGGCTTGGTGGGTGGAACAGACATGTGTTCCTGCAACCCAAGACCCTCATTTTGAGGTAGGAATGAGTGGACTTAACTACTATTATTTTGTTCTCAGCATTTTAGGGCCTCAGCAGAAAGGAGACTGAAACAGTTTCATGAAAACATTCTTCTATCTAATAAATCAAAAAATCATGGCTGGCCTCCATCAGTTCAGGAGTCTCCACAAAAATGTCTTGACAGTGGAACAAGAAACAGTCAAGGACAGTTTCATCAGTGACACCTACCTTCCAATAGCAAAAGCCGTCAATCCCACCGTAATTTTCTGTTTGGCATAATAATTTCCTAGGATGGCTTTGTTGTAAGTGCCTTTCCACACAACCGGCGCCTTCCATCTGGTCACTCTCACCACCTCTGGGCATTTCCTGGTGATAAAACAGAGAGTTCCCTGAGTCAGGGCAGCTTTGCCATTGTGGGGCAGAGACTATTCAAGGAAAAGGGGGGTCAGCTATGATCTGCAGGGACTGTCCTTGAATCCTGACTGTAGCTTAACGCCAAACACTTGGCTGGGAGGTGTGCCATTTGCAGGGGTAGCATCTTCTGGGTGAGGAAGAGGAGGCTTTGGCTCAGGTGCATCTGAGAGCTATCTTTTTTTTTGAGAGAGAGATCTCCCTCTGTCACCCAGGCTGGAGTGCAGTGGCTGGATCTTGGCTCACTGCAGTCTCCGCCTCCCAGGTGCAAGTGATCCTCCTGCCTCAGCCTCCCAAGTAGCTGGGATTATAAGCATATCCCAACACGCCTGGCTAATTTTTGTATTTTTAGTAGAGATGGGGTTTCACCATGTTGGCCAGGCTGCTCTTGAACTCCTGACCTCAGGTGATCCACCAGCCTCAGCCTCCCAAAATGCCAGGATTATAGGCATGAGTCATTGCGCCCAGCCTTCTGAGGGCTGTTTTGGGGGTCCCTTATGAGGCTCTTATCTCTACATCTCATACCTTCTTTCCTCTTCTACTTTCTTTGTTCTCTTCCTACTTCTAAATCCCTTTCCCTACTTTCCCAACTCCTTCCTGAGCTACCAGTAGCAACTTTGGGTGTTATTTATTCCTGTGGATGTCATCTGAGCCTAAGGAGATCCTAAGCCTTGATACAGGCGGATGAGAGAGTGACATTAGATTCGAAAGAGAAAAAGCTGTTTCCGTTTGCCTTTTGCCAGGAGGGACATCTGGGTGAGAACCTGGTCGTTGGCCAAAAAGGGCCCCAGATTAAAGGGATTCTGATGTTACTGCTCACTTTACAAACAAGGAGACGAAGGCACCAGAAAGGAAGGTACTTGATAGAGGCCCGGCAAGGCCAAGACTGGAGCCCAACGCTCCGGCAAGGACCTTCTCCTTAGACCAGGAGCCTCTTTGCTAGGCACACAAAAGGGGCGAGAGGAGAGGGAGGGCGCTTTGCTGTGCTCAGAGAGCTTGAACGGGACTTGGCAAGGTCAACACAAAGGCAGGAAGCTATGACAAAGCCCAAAACCCTGAAACCCTGAAGGGTAAATGCAGAAAGCACAAAGCAGCGGGGGCCCCCCGTGTGAGGGTGGAGCTCCAGGCAGGGGGAGGCTTTGACTCCCTCTTGGCTCGGGAGGTGGCTGCATTTTCCCTGTTGGGAAGCAGAGACTGGCACAGGCTCATTTAGATTCAACCCCAATATGGGCCTGGCACCCTGCTTGGCATTTGCTTGTATTACTGGATTCACTGTGGGCAGCATCTTGGTTCAACCTCAGGAAGGTGAGTGACTGGGGCAAAGTCCTGGTGATCCCTGCTGGCTGCACTGCCGTGGCCCTGGTGAGGCTGTCAGGGCCTCACCTGACAAAGGTGAGGTTAGCAAATACCTCAGGCCAGCACGGCCAGTGGAGGCCTGGATTTTCACAGAACCCCCCCACCCATCAGCAAAGTTGGGTTTTTCCCACAGCGAGGCTGGTGAGTGCAGCTGGGTCTTCCCCTGCCTCACCCCAGCCTCAGAGTGGAAGAGGAGCCTCAGTAGCTCTCCTCTCAGGCCTCCTGTCCCTTGTCCCCCAACGCTGCACCTACAGTTCTTGAGCTGACTCTGCCCTCCCACCCCATCCCCAGGCATCACATCTGGTCTGCCTCCCAGATTCCATCACAGCTC
This sequence comes from Mandrillus leucophaeus, assembly GCF_000951045.1. NCBI lineage: Eukaryota > Metazoa > Chordata > Mammalia > Primates > Cercopithecidae > Mandrillus > Mandrillus leucophaeus. The sequence continues at coordinate 1,239,316 of NW_012103743.1, read as the reverse complement.
GAAGTGACCTGTTTCCTACATTTCGCCCCCAATGCTGAAATTGCCCCAGGTTGGTCCAGATGGCAGACAGGGGAAACACTCTCAGGGTGCTCTCCTCGTTTGACTCATCTTGTCCAGTGTCTCAAACTCTAAGACTTAGCTCTGCCCTCAGCACTCCAGGTACGCCTGCTGCATGGAGGACACAGTTGCCCTTGGTTTCCTTCAATCATGAAAGAAGCTACTATGCGCTCTGCACCAACCTGTGCCAGGCACCCATCACGTACACTTTCTCATTTAGTCTCTGCAACAGCCCTGCAATGTGTCCTGTCCATGGTCCAGGTAAGAAAACCAAGTCTCAGAGCAGCTTATTATCTTGTCAAAGGCCAAGCAGCTGGTCACTAATGATGCCAGCTAACACACACTGAGCAATTCCTTTGCGACCAGGCACCGTGCAAAGGGCTCACCCTTCTGAGGTAGGTGCTATTTTGATTCCCATTTTATCAATGAAGAAGCTAGCACAGAGAAGTCAAATAACTTGCCTGAGGTTGCACAGCTAGTAGGGGTTTAAGCTGGGATTTAAACAAGATCATCTGACTCTGGAGACCATGCTCTGAGCTGAGCCACCATGTACACTATTTCTTATATGACTTTTCATTCCTCTGCTGATGAGTTGGGGTTGAAGCCCAGGTTTGTCCAGATCTAAAGGTAACACTATTTCCATTTAAAAAATAAGTCGGGTGCAGTGGCTCATGCCTGTAATCCCTGCACTTTAGGAGACCAAGGCAGGTGGATCACTTGAGATCAGGAGTTCAAGACCAGCCTGGCCAACATGGTGAAACCCTGTCTCTACTAAAAATCCAAAAATTAGCTGGGTGTGGTGGCACATGCCTGTAATCCCACCCAGCTACTTGGGAGGCTGAGGCAGGAGAATTGCTTGAACCCAGGAGGCGGAGGTTGCAGTGAGCCAAGATCATGCCATTGCACTCCAGCCAGGGTAACAAGAGTGAAACTCCATCTTGAAATAAATAAATAAATAAATAAATAAATAAACAAACAAAATAAAATAAAAAATAATTATTTTTATTTGCATTGGCATTTTTGTCAATTCACACTGAGAAATGATGAGCCTTTTTTGTTGTTGTTTTTAGTAGCTTACATGGTGCTTTTAGTTCTATAAAACTCCCAGCTTTGTTGAATGATGAGATTGCAAACCAAAAACCAAAAACCGAAAACCACCCACACAGCTATCTTATACTTCTGTAACCTTTTCTGAACTTAAAACTATCGTGTTCATTTCATCTCATTAATTGCATCTTAGTTTTAGCTTGTCAAAGATCTTTTAGTAGTTCTAACCTAGCCCGCTAGCTAAGTCTTATAACTGTGTATAAGCTGGACATTTGGTAATATTATTTTTAAAAAAGGAAAAGGAGGAAAAAGTATACTTATTTAAAACTTATTATGCACCAGGGGCTAAGTGCTTGACTTTTATTCTCTCATTTGATCTCCATGACTACTCTACGAAGTGGGTGCTCTCATCATTCCCATTTTGCAGATAAAGTGGAGGGTAGGAAAGAAGGAGAAGGGAATGGAGCCTTTTGCCATTTAATTTACATAAAGGACCCAACTGGGGTGCCTGATCCCTCGACCCACATTTCCCAGTTCCCTGCTCTATACCAGGTCATCCTGCTAAGCACTGAGATGGGATAAATGAGACCCAGTCCTTCCCCTTGAGAATCTCGCAGTCCCAGCAGGTGGTCCGCCTGCTACACACACCTCAACTACATGATCACTCAGTCCAAGTCTTCTAGAAGGACTGAGTCAGAAAACCAGAGTCCAGTTTAGTTACTTGGATTCCTTCAAGCAGGAAGAAAAAGTAGCAACATTAAAAATTAAAATATTCTATTTCCCAGCTGTTAATTATTTGATTCCACTGACAATTCCAGCAAGTCAGTGACCCTGACTACAAAGCCACACAGCAGCCTGAAAATGCAGGCAGCTGGGGAGAAGGGGGAGGAGGGAGAATGAGATCAAGATCAGCTTCCTGGATGAACCGCTGCATCAAGGAGTCTTAGTCATCAAAATCCACAAAACCCCCCAAAAAAGAAGTGATGGAGGGCAGCTCACACATGTGAAAAGCTAATCTTTGACAATGTCAACTGTCAGAGAAGTCCAAGATCACAAAGATGAGGCACTAAAAAGAGAAAAAAGTGCCAGGAAAGAGCTGCTCAGATGCTTTCCTTCCACATAGGGCATGCAACGGTGTGATGCCAGTGTGTGGAGTTCCACAAAAGCTTCCCCCAAAATAAAAAGCCCCCTAACCAAAGCACACACCTCCCTAGGTTATTGGCAGCTTTTAAATTTTATGTATTTATTTATGGTATATTTTGGTACCCAAGGAGTGGGTAGAGGAAGAGTTAAAATTCTATTTTTTTTTTCAGATGGAGTTTCACTCTTGTTGCCCAGGCTGGAATGCAATAGCATGATCTCAGCTCACTGCAACCTCTGCCTCACGGGTTCAAGTGATTCTCCTGCCTCAGCCTCCTGAGTAGCTGGGATCACAGGTATGGGTCACCACACCTGGCTAATTTTGTATTTTTAGTAGAGACTGGGTTTTGCATGTTGGTCAGGCTGGTCTCGAACTCCCGACCTCAGGTGGTCCACCCACCTCGGCCTCCCAAAGTGCTGGGATTACAGGCATGAGCCACCATGCCCAGCTGGAAGTGTTAAAAATCTATGAATCATGGAGTAGGTTAAAAAAAGATGTGGAATACAGGTGATCCTCCCACCTTAGCCTCCTGAGTGGCTGGGACTAGAGGCATGTGCCACTGCATCTAGCTAATTTTTTATTTTGTTGTAGAGACAGGGTTTCACTAAGTTGCCCAGGCTAGTCTTGAACTTCCGGACACAAGCGATCCTCCCGCCTCAGCCTCCCAAAGTGCTAGAATTACAGGCACGAGCCACTGTGTTCAACACAACTCATTATTGACTGAATTCCCTCTAAGCAACAGCAGGCTGGCTAGACAAGGATGCAGAGAAAAGCTGATGGCAACATGAACAGGGAGGGCATGGTGGCTGTGGAGTGGAGAGAAGGGAATGAAGTGGAAAGGATTTTGGAGAAGGAATTGACAGAACATGCTAATGAATTAGACCGTGAGGTAGACAGAGGAAAAGGTCTCCCAGACTATGTGTCTTGAGCCATTTACTGGGATGGGAAGTGAGGAGAGCAAGGGTGGGGTGGAATTGAGAAATCCGTTCTGGCCATGTGAGACATGCAGAGATGTCAGGCAAGCAGGTAGACACAAGTCACAGCTCGAAGGCAACATCTGGGCTAAATGTTTAAATATGGGATGGTATCTAATCTCACTAGTGGCACCTAATGCCATGAAAATTATGAGAGCACATTGGAAAATGGTGTCTAAAGAACAGAGAAGAGGATGCTGGACTTAGCTCCCACAAACTCTAATCTCTGACAGTTGGGAAGAGGGAGCTGCCCCTCTTGGGAGACAGTTACAAATGAGGATGTGGTGTCATCGAAGCAAAGTGACCTTTATATGGAAATATGCACGATATACTGTGGTTTTAGGTAGTTTACAGAAAAGGATACTTCTTTTTTTTTTTTTTTTTTTT
>NW_012103743.1:1232338-1233130 GCF_000951045.1 Mandrillus leucophaeus | reverse complement strand
AAGTGACCTGTTTCCTACATTTCGCCCCCAATGCTGAAATTGCCCCAGGTTGGTCCAGATGGCAGACAGGGGAAACACTCTCAGGGTGCTCTCCTCGTTTGACTCATCTTGTCCAGTGTCTCAAACTCTAAGACTTAGCTCTGCCCTCAGCACCCCAGGTACGCCTGCTGCATGGAGGACACAGTTGCCCTTGGTTTCCTTCAATCATGAAAGAAGCTACTATGCGCTCTGCACCAACCTGTGCCAGGCACCCATCACGTACACTTTCTCATTTAGTCTCTGCAACAGCCCTGCAATGTGTCCTGTCCATGGTCCAGGTAAGAAAACCAAGTCTCAGAGCAGCTTATTATCTTGTCAAAGGCCAAGCAGCTGGTCACTAATGATGCCAGCTAACACACACTGAGCAATTCCTTTGCGACCAGGCACCGTGCAAAGGGCTCACCCTTCTGAGGTAGGTGCTATTTTGATTCCCATTTTATCAATGAAGAAGCTAGCACAGAGAAGTCAAATAACTTGCCTGAGGTTGCACAGCTAGTAGGGGTTAAAGCTGGGATTTAAACAAGATCATCTGACTCTGGAGACCATGCTCTGAGCTGAGCCACCATGTACACTATTTCTTATATGACTTTTCATTCCTCTGCTGATGAGTTGGGGTTGAAGCCCAGGTTTGTCCAGATCTAAAGGTAACACTATTTCCATTTAAAAAATAAGTCGGGTGCAGTGGCTCATGCCTGTAATCCCTGCACTTTAGGAGACCAAGGCAGGTGGATCACTTGAGATCAGGAGTTCAAG
>NW_012103743.1:1228194-1228908 GCF_000951045.1 Mandrillus leucophaeus | reverse complement strand
TTTTTTTGAGACAGAGTTTCGCTTTGTTGCCCAGGTTGGAGTACAGTGGCATGATCTTGACTCACTGCAACCTCTGCCTCCTGGGTTCAAGCAATTCTCGTGCCTCAGCCTCCAGAGTAGCTGAGATTACAGACGCCCGCAACCACTCCCGGCTGATTTTTTGTTTTGCAGTAGAGACTTTCACCATGTTGTGCAGGCTGGTCTTGAACTCCTGAGCTCAGGCAATCCACCTGTCTCGGCCTCTCAAGTGCTAGGATTACAGGCATGAGCTGAAAAGGATACATTTATACAAAGTATATTTATTTGTTCATGCATTCCTTCATCCAATCATTCATTTACACAAGAAATAGACTCAGGTGCCCTGAGAAGACTTACATTTGGTGCCACTTCAAACCAACATTCTTTCAATAATCTGCTTGTGTCCAGGAGCGGAGGCTCATGCCTGTAATCCTAGCACTTTGGGAGGCTGAGGCAGGGGATCGCTTGAGACCAGGAGTTCAAGACCAGCCTGGGCAACATGGCAAGACCCCGTCTCTACAAAAAATACAAAAATTAGCCAGGCATGGTGGTGCATGCCTGTGGTCCCAGCGGCTTGGAAGGCTGAGGCGGGAGGATTGCTTGAGCCTAGGAGGTGGAGGCTACAGTGAACCATGATTGTGCCACTGCACTGGAGCGAGATGAGAGGGAGGGCGCTTTGCTGTGCTCAGAGAGCTT
>NW_012103743.1:1223936-1228144 GCF_000951045.1 Mandrillus leucophaeus | reverse complement strand
GCTTGGAAGGCTGAGGCGGGAGGATTGCTTGAGCCTAGGAGGTGGAGGCTACAGTGAACCATGATTGTGCCACTGCACTCCAGCCTGGTGGCAGAGTGAGACCCTGTCTCAAATAAATAAATAAATAAATAAATAAATAAATAAATAAATGACAAATTAAAAACAAATATCTGCTCCCTACTCATTTGGAGACAAAGCCATGCAAGGGGAAGAGTGGAGAGGGTGAAAGCTGGTGACTGTGGTCTGTCCCTCCTCTCTGCCCCCAGTCATTCAGCCCCAGCCCCACCTCCCAAGTTCTGCTCAGCAAAGCACAAGTGCCACAGTAAAATTGCCCTATTCTCCTTAGAAGGGCCTTTAGGGACCATCTCTGGCCCATCTAGCCTGCCCCTGGGGGAGTCTCAATCCCCCATCTAAGGGGCTTTATCAAAGCAACAGTGCTTCCATCTTCTCACGTTTCTGTGAGTGGTTTAGCATTTCAGAGATGCCTACCCTGTTGTGCAGATCATCAAATGACATATGGGAAGCTAAAAGTCCCATCCCTCCCCACTGGCATGGATCCTCTATCCCCAAACAATGAGAGAATTTGCCAGAACACATTCAGTCTTTCCAGAGCCCAAGATCCTTCACAATGGGATAGGTGCTATTTTCAGGCTGGGCATGGTGGCTCACACCTGTAATCCCAGCACTTTAGGAGGCCAAGGTGGGAGGATCACTTAGGCCCAGGAGTTCAAGAGCAGCCTGGACAACATAGTAAGACCCTGTCTCTACAAAAGAATTAAAAATGAGCTAGCTGTGGTGGCACACACCAAGCCCCCTTACTCAGGAGGCTAAGCCTGGAAGGTCAAGGCTGCAGTGAGCCACGATTGCACCACTGGGCTACAGCCTGGGTAACGGAGCAAGACCCTGTCTCAAAATGAATAAAAATTAAAAATTTAAATTTTTTAAAAAAATGATGCCATTCTCTCCTGATTACTCTGATGATACCTCACTGCACATCTCCAGCACATACCATCTGCCAAGCTCAGGAGCACCCTGTGACTCTGTCCAGATGTCCCATAAGCACCTGCATCCACATGTGTTCCTAATGGAGGTCCCCACATCCCCCAGCTCTGAGGCCTGTGTCTCCTCCTCCAGTCCCCTTTCTGGCCAATGGTACCACCACCCACCAGTCTCTCAGGTCTCAAAGTCACCCTGGACAGCTCCCATCTCCTCACTCCCAGGACCACATCCTTCCAGTTGATCCTGCCTCCTACCAATCTAGTCAAATACTAGTTTTACAGTAACAACCCCTATAAAACCATGAACTTCTCAAATATAACCATGTTGATTGATTTCTCCTGTCTCCTTTCCCTAACACAATGCCTAGCACAGTGTTTTTGACCATAACTCACAGTGAGAAATATACTTTACATCACAATCAAAGAGATGCACATACACATATGTCTACTGTTAAAGGTCTAATGTGCTAAGGGTCTTTCTCTCAAATCAGGAATGTTCTCAACGGCACTGTTGCCTCCACTACCACACCACCTCCTGTAGGGCCATGGATTTGCTGCACAGGGAGTGACGCCGCTTTTCTTACTTTGGATTAAATCAGTCCCATAGCCGAAGCTCTGTTGTGTCATCTTCCTTTCTTTGATCTCCTTTCTTCCTCTTTTTTGTCTATGTCTTCTTCCTCTTGTTGATGATTGTGGATCCTAAGTACAAAGGGAAAGTAAACCAGGTAAGGCAGGGAAGGTGACTGCGGTGGTCAGAGAACTGGTGAATATCTTGTGGAAATATGGTCCAAGGCAGATTATGCATGCATTAAGTGAACTGACCAGAAGAAGGCTCTAGGCACTAAGCGTTTATTCACAAAGACATATTTTTGATGAAAAGATGCAGTACTCACCTCATTACCCTTCCAAGTCAGTGCAGTTAGCAGCGTAATGACCCAGCAACCATCAGGTTATTTCAGTGGGGTGAGGGAAACTTGATAAGACAATTCCTCTAAGAACATTTTAGTTTATGATTGTCTTTTCTGCAATCTAAACTTTAGCCCAGGCCAGGCATGGTGGCTCACGCTTATAATCTCAGCAATTTGGGAGGCCAAGGTGGACGGAGCACCTGTCAGGAGTTCGAGACCAGCATGGCCAACATGGTGAAACCCCGTCTCTACTAAAAATACAAAAGTTAGCCAGGTGTGGTGGTGGGCACCTGTAACCCCAGCTACTTGGGAGGCTGAGGCAGGAGGATCACTTGAAGCCAGGAGGTGGAGGTTGCAGGGAGCTGAGACCACGCCATTGCACTCCAGCCTGGGCAACAAGAGAGAAACTCCATCTCAAAAAAATAAATAAAAAAATAAACTTCAGCCCAAGCCTCAGCCCCCAACTTAACTGAAACAAAACAAAACAAAACAAAAAACGTATTTATCTGGGTGTGGTACTGCATGCCTATAGTCTAGCTACTCGGGAGGCTGAGGCAGGAGAATCACTTGAGCCCAGGAGTTTGAAGCTGCAGTGAGCTATGTTTGCACCACTGCACTCCAGCCTGAGTGACAGCGAGACCCTGTCTCAAAAACAAAACCAACCCTTAAATGTCCTAGTCCCACTCACAAAATATTCTTCATATAATTTCAATAAGCAAGAAAGATGAGTGACTGAGAAGGTCATGAACATGAAACCATTGTGTGTGGACCCTCTGCAAGCACCAGGTGGGTGGGCAAACACCGACTGCTGTCTGATCACCTTACCCATTGTTAAACCAGCTCGGAAACCACCAGCTCTTCTGGGCACTGCTGTCATCAACTTCTGGGCTTCTAAGAAATGAAAAACGTTACAAATGTTTTTAGAAAATGTGGAGTCCTCAAACTTAGTGTTTCCAAATTCTTTTCATAGCCAAAATTACTCTAAAAAAACAAAAAAACTTAAAACGCCAATTTATAAAACAGACAGAAATGAGACACTCTAGCTAAATGAGAGAGAATAGACCTGAAGCTCCCTCAGTCTCTTCTCCTTTGGGCAGCCCCCAGTTCTCAGCTCATCCTGGGGGCCCTAGAGGAAGAGGAGGGAAAAGGGGGCTGGAGTGGCGGTGGTATTAATGCATTAACCTGGGTTCTAGATCTGCCACTTACTAGCTGTGTCACTGTGATAGGACATTTTCCCTCTCTGAATTTTGACTTTCTCCTCCAAAAAGTATAGTTAATAATACTAATAATAGACCTACCATAAAGGTAATTTTGAAGACTGAATGAAATAGCATACATAAGAGAGCTTTATGAGTTGAAAACGACTGTAACAAGTTACAGGCTTCATGAAAAACCAATGCATGTTTCCATGTTTCTTTAGCGGAAACCAGCAGAATTCAGCTTGCTGTAAAAGTCTAGAGAAAAATTCAGGTTGCCCAAAGGTTAGCAGTAACAGCCTCAGGAAATCTGAGCGTCGCTGAACAAGAAGTTCAGGAAACTACTTAGAAGCCACTGTAGCCACCCATTTGAGAAAGTTTCCACACTCTCATTCGTTGTGAAAGTCTCTTCAAGGTCGGGGGTAGGCACGGTGGTTCACGCCTGTAATCCCAGCACTTTGGGAGGCTAAGGCCAGCAGATCACCCGGGGTCAGGCATTCAAGACCAGCCTGGCCAACACAGTGAAACCCCATCTCTACTAAAAATACAAAAAATTAGCCTGGCGTGGCGGCAGGCGCCTGTAATCTCAGCTACTTGGGAGGCTGAGGCGGGAGGATTGCTTGAAACCAGGAGAAGGAGGTTGCTGTGAGCCAAGATGGCACCACTGCACTCCAGCCTGGGTGACAGAGCAAGACTCCGTCTCAGAAAATTAAAAAAAAATAAAAATAAAAGAAAGGAAAGAAAAGGTGGGGGCCTCCTGGAGGATGGGGAAAGAGGAAAGCCAGTGGATACAATGCCCTTCCGATGGACAAATACAGTGGTGAGGTAACTCACGAACAGGCATAATATTATGTTTTTGTTTTTGTTTTTGAGACGGAGTCTCGCTCTGTCGCCCAGGCTGGAGTGCAGTTGCCGGATCTCAGCTCACTGCAAGCTCCGCCTCCCGGGTTTACGCCATTCTCCTGCCTCAGCCTCCTGAGTAGCTGGAACTACAGGCGCCCACCACCGAGCCCGGCTAGTTTTTTTTCGTATTTTTAGTAGAGACGGGGTTTCACCGTGTTAGCCAGGATGGTCTCGATCTCCTGACCTCGTGATCCGCCCGTCTC
>NW_012103743.1:1210935-1223886 GCF_000951045.1 Mandrillus leucophaeus | reverse complement strand
GTGTTAGCCAGGATGGTCTCGATCTCCTGACCTCGTGATCCGCCCGTCTCGGCCTCCCAAAGTGCTGGGATTACAGGCTTGAGCCACAGCGCCCGGCCAGGCATAATATTATGAAACCTGTTTTAAAGCCCATTAACTCTTGGAAGTGTTTGAGATGACTTCCAATACGTAGGTACAAGAAACAGAAAAACAACACGAGAATAAAAAAACACAAGAGAGAACAGAAAGAGATACATTGATTTAGTCACCCAGGTATGTATTTTCACCTGACCTTAGTCATTCCAAAGAAAAGTTTCACCTTTACCTTCATTTCAGAGCTGAGATACTGGCTGGGTGGATTTCAGCAAATTTCCAAGGTCACATGCATGTGGGCATAAAAGCCAGGATTTCACACCAGGGGATAAATTATATCAGAAATGAAGGCTGGGGCAAGTGCAAGCAGTTAAGTGCAATACTTTGCTCTGAGCTTTCTGACAACCAACCCAACCATGGGAAATATAAAGGTTTACATGGCTCTCATTTTCTTTTCAAAAAATAAGAAAATTTTAGTGATACACACTAGTTTCTCAAGAGGCTCAAATTTTTTTTCCTGATTCTTATTCTTAGAGCAATTTCTTGCATGGGTCTTTATATAACGTTTAAAGAGCAGAATAATAGACAATATCTCCCCAGATACTTTTTATCAGCAAGACAGGAATGTTCCCCAAATGACACCACTTAAGAGAACTTTGAGGAGAACTGAGGGCAAGATACAAGCCATGGTTCTATACAGATAAGTTTAGGGAGACTGCAGAAATAACGTTCCAGACCCCGGGAATCCACCCACTCCTCCCACTTTGGCCGAGCACCATGGCTGGCTGCCATGTGAAGAATGGACTGTAGGGGGTGCCAGAGTGACTGGGGAAAACATCCGCTAGAAATCTAGAATTCAAAGCACTTACTTTGAGCGATATATCCACAAGAAAGAAACTTCTGGGCTAAAAGTGAAAGAGAAACAAAAACATATCATGTTACTTTTAATTCTGAGAAAGGCGGGTTTGTAACCATTATCACTGAGCCCGGGGCTGAGCTGAGAGCCTGAGTTTTAGCTGCTTCCCAGTTTCTACCTTCCTTTGAGACATAACCAATGACATCAGGAGGCTGGAAATTTTCACTTCAGGATCTCAAGGGGAAACAGTTTTCTGCAAAATCTCAAATTGTGCGTTTGTATGTGTGTATTGTAGAGACGGGGTTTTGTCATGTTGCCCAGGCTGGTCTCAGACTCCTGAGCTCAAGAGATCCACCCCCATTGGTCTCCCAAAGTGCTGAGATTACAGGTGTGAGTCACCACGCCTGGCCTCAAATTCTGTTTTGTTTTTGTTTGTTTGTTTGTTTGTTTTTTAAGAAGACAGCTCTCCATTGCAGAGATGGGTCCTCTCCTGCCACCTACTCAGGTATCTGGTGATGACGAAGGCCCTGAAAGGATGGAAATGCAGGGGCCCAGACATCCTTCCCCCAGGATTTATCTTCCTCCAGAAAACAAAGCATCAACTACAGAGCCTAATGCCATGGCCAACTCAGAGCCTTCAATAGAACAGCCCCAAAAAGCATTTCTTTAACTAGTGAAGGCAGTGAGACTCTTAAAGCCCCTACAAGTGCTGCATCCTGGCACTCAGAACCCTACCTAGCACTCAGGCCATGGATTTATAGATTCAGGCTCACCAACTTTTCATGTCTCTTCAACAGCCCTCTCCTTACCCTCCTCTCCAGAATCCTTCAACAGCACAATGGTCACAGCAATATCCACATTGCAGTGGCTTTTAAACACGTATTCATGCTTTAAGCCTCCACTCAAATGCCACCTTTTCAATGCCTTGCTTGATATGATCCTAGCACAGTGCCAGGTACGTAGTGGGTACTCAATAAATTATTATCTGTGAATGGATGCAAAACAACGGATCCTTCTCCAACAAAATTTTTGCCTCCTTGAGCTTTTTTATTTATTTATTTATTTATTTTTTAGATGGAGTCTCGTTCTGTTGCCCAGGCTGGAGGGCAGTGGCACAATCTCAGCTCACTGCAACCTCTGCCTCCCGGGTTCAAGGGATTCTCCTGCCTCAGCCTCCTGAGTAGCTGGGGCTACAGGCATACACCACCATGCCTGGCTAATTTTTGTATTTTTAGTAGAGACGGGGTTTCTAAAAGTTGGTCAGGCTGGTCTCGAACTCCTGACCTCAAGTGATGCGCCTGCCTTGGCCTTCCAAAGTACCGAGACTCCATCTCAAAAAAAAAAAGAATCGGCAGTAATGCATAGCAAGGGTCCTGGCACATGCAAGCACTCAATAACTAGGAGCTCCGATCATGATCACCACCATCATGATATTTCATCATAATTTTGAAGGCTTCCTCTAATTCTCTAAAATTCGAAGATTATTTTTTCCTCCAGCCTGAAATCAAATGCTATCCTAGATGATATTCTTTCAATACGCTTTACTGACAATTCTTCTATTTACTAATTGGTTGACATGTTTCAGTTAGTTATTTTTAATCCATTTTAGTTTAGTGCTGCCTACCTGTGTAAGGTTAGTGTCCTCAGCTCACCTCAAGCTATCATATGGCCAATTCGTAAAGTGGCAAAAAAACAAAACAAAACAAAACAACAACAAAAAAACAACTCCTCCCCTTGAAGTTTCTTGCAGATGTTCAAGTGGATTCTGCACGTCAGAGGATGTTGTGGCCAGAGTCCGGGTGCCAGATGATTGGCCTGAAGAGCAGTTAGAACCTGCTGTGGCCACCGTGCAGAGAAAGTGTGCCCAGAACTGAAAGTAACCCTCTTTCTCAGAGGCCGGTGTAATACACGCACGTTTGAGCCTTTGGCTCAGTAATGCACGTACAACTCTGGCTACAATTCCAAACACCAAAGTTATCTAATCAAGTGTTCAAACTCAGAGCTTGAAGGTTATCCAAGCAGACATTCTGACTCCAGCCAGGAACCCCAAAGGGCACTTTTTCTTCTGTTGGACTCTCCCAGCTGCTAGAGCTCTTCTGTTTGCCAAAATCCTCTTTTTTTGTTCTGCCCTCTGGAACAGATCATGATGATGATGACTGTTATGAAGTGAATGTTGTATCTCTTCAAAATTCATATGTGGAGGCCCTGCCCTTAATGTGATGATATTTGGAGGTGGGGCTTCTGGGATGTAATTAGATGAGGTTATGAGAGTAGGACTCCCATGAAGGAATTAGTGTCCTTACAAGAAGAGGAGGAGGCAGTAGCTTACTTGCTCTCCATCATGTGTGGATACAGGGAGGAGGTGACCATCTGCTAGCCAGGAAGAGCCCTCACTGGGGATCTTGGACTCCCCAGCCTCTAGAACTGAGAGAATTAAATTCCTGTTGCTTAAACCACCCTGTGGTACTTTGTTATAGTGGCCTGAATGAAATGATGATGAGGAAGAGGAGGAGGAGGATGACAGCTAGCATTTACTGAGTGTTTATTAAGCCCTAGGCATTGCTTCCCAGTGCTTTACACACAACAACTTATTTAATTCTGCCAACAACCCTATGAGGCAGGTACTATTATAATCCCTTCTCCAACATTTTTTTGAGACAGCGCCTCACTCTGTCACCCAGGCTGGAGTGTAGTGGCAGGACCACAGCTCACTGCAGCCTCAACCTCCCAGGTTCAAGTGATCCTCCCACCTCAGCCTCTTGAGTAGCTGAGACTACAGGTGCGCGCCACCATGCCTGGCTAATTTTTTAATTTTATTTTTGTAGAGACAGGGTCTTCCTATTTTGCCAGGGCTGGTCTTGAACTCCTGGCTTCAAGCAATCTGTCCTCCTTGGCCTCCCAAAGTGTTGGGGATTACAGGTGTGAGCCACCATGCCCAGCCTGTTATCTCCAATTTTTAAAGACAGGGAAACTAAACAAGAACAGAGTGGCTGAGTAACTTGCCCAAGGGGCATTCTAGTTCTAGAGTCTGAGTGGGAAATGTCCTCAGCCCTCAGTTGCCTAAGAGAGTTCCAGGGTCCCCACACCAAACTCTGAGTCATCTCTTCTTTGAACTAAATCCCCTCAGTTTTCTCAATTCAAAAGACCTAGTTTCCAGACCCTTTTAACTTTGGTCATATGCTAGTTTGTCATGTTTTTCTTAAAATGAGTTGTGCAGAACGAAACAAAGCAACATTCTAGAAGTGGTTACATCCGTGCGGCACCACAGGGACTAATGGCTCCAGCATTAGGAGATTTCTTCTGCTACTCATGCACCTAAAGGCACAGTTCCATTTTGAGTAACCAAGACAGTCCTCCTAGCTCATGAAATCTTAGCATTTAAGAATCAAAAGAGGCTGGGCATGGTGGCTCACACCTGTAATCTCAGCACTTTGGGAGGCCGAGGGGGGTGGATTATTTGAGGTCAGGAGTTCAAGACCAGCCTGGCCAACATGGTGAAACCCTGTCTCCACTAAAAATACAAAAATTAGCTGTGTGTGGTGGTACACGCCTGTAATCACAGCTACTTGGGAGGCTGAGGCACGAGAATTGCTTGAACCTGGAAGGCAGAGGTTGCAGTGAGCCGAGATCGCGCCACTGTATTCCAGCCTAGGAGACAGAGAGAGACTCTGTCTCAAAAAAAAAAAAAAAAAGAATCAAAAGAGATATTCGAATGTTAATCCAGGCTACCATCTTGAACTTGGGGGCCACTGAAACACTCTGCTATGAAAATATTAATGGTACCAAAATAGCTCTGTACAACTCAATTGTACAGTCCATTTTTTGAACCTTAAGGCTGAGCTTTTCCAGTCTTTTGAGTCAAAGGCGTCAGGCATTTCTGTGGCTGCTTGTGAAGACTTCTGTCAGAAGCCTCTCCAGCTGGAATCTCCAAGGCATTGTAGTTTCAAAAGGCACAGAGGCAGCTCATATATTTGGGGTGAATCCAAAGACGAATTTGAAAACTTAGAAATGCTTAATTCATTTTGATTTTCAAAGTTAAACACACACACACACACACACACACACACACACACACAGAGGCACACATACTCAAAGATTTTAGCCAGGCATAAACGAATCACCAGCAACTCAGTACGTATTTTGCAGCAAAAGTCAACAACTTAAATTGCTCCTTTAAACTCTGCAAATATTTTAGGATTTCAAAATTCAGGGTGGATTTCTCAAGGAATTCCTGTCTGAAATTTCTTAAGGTGATTTCCATATTTGATTATACGAGTTATTTAAAATTACATTGGGCTTAATTTGATCTCTTTCTCTGGATCTAGCCTACTATTACAAAAATTATGATATTAGGAACAAGGCAGGAAGGAAGATAAGTAGTTAGCCAGAAGTCCCTTGGGAGAGCTAATGATTTTAAAGACAGTCCAGGGCTTAGGGATTCAGGAAGGGTGGACTCCCTTATTTATGGTTTTAGTTAATCCTAATTTCAATTCTACCTGGTGACTTGGATGATAATAGTAGGATAGAATGAAAGCGGTATTTTCATCCACATCACTTCATCATGTTTCATAATTACCTATTGATATATTCCCAAAACACAATGATCACAGTTGAGACAACCAGCATTGACAGAATTACTTTTCCTTTGACATTCATTATTTTCTCCTAGGAAAAAAGAAGAGGGAGAAAAAAAGAGAACAGATTAAATCAATGAACTTCAGAGTGAGATGTGGTTTTTTAAAAATGTTTTTACCTAATTCTTTTTTAAAATTATTATTATACTTTAAGTTCTGGGATACATGTGCAGAATGTGCAGGTTTGTTACATGGGTATGCATGTGCCATGGTGGTTTGCTGCACCCATCAACCCCATCATCTACATTAGGTATTTCTCCTAATGCTATCCCTCCCTTAGCCCCCCATCCCCTGACAGGCCCTAGTGTGTGATGTTCCCCTCCCTGTGTCTATGTGTTCTCATTGTTCAACTCCCACTTATGAGTGAGAACATGTGGTACTTGGTGTTCTGTTCCTGTGTTAGTTTGTTGAGAATGATGGTTTCCAGCTTCATCCATCGTTCATCCCAGCAAAAGGACATGAACTCATCCTTTTTTATGGCTGCATAGTATTCTATGGCGTATATATGCCACATTTTCTTTATCCAGTCTATCATTGATGGGAATGTGGTTTGTTTCCAAGTCTTTGCTATTGTGAATAGTACTGTAATAAACATACATGTGCATGTATCTTTATAGTAGAATGATTTATAATCCTTTGGGTATATACCCAGTAATAGGATTGCTGAGTTAACTGGTATTTCTGGTTCTAGATCCTTGAGGAATCGCCACACTGTCTTCCACAATGGTTGAACTAATTTAAACGCCCACCTAATTCTTTCCAAAAGAATACATTTAGGATAGTCTAACTAGAGCCGAGGAGTCTGTTCTACCTTAAATTGCATAGACCTGCAGGGGCAGATCAGGTCAGTTTGGTTAATAGAGGAAGCTGCCTACATTGGCAAGGGTGCTAAGGCCATACTGGGGGTCAGAGAGGAGGTATCCCTATCTGCCATGGATGTAGGAAACAATGGAAGTAGCTGTACATGGTTCCCAGGGACTCTGGTTGCTTTCCAAGTCTGATCGCCCCACCTTTCATCTCGTGACTGTGAGGAGCCACCCCAACCCCAAGCTCCATGCCCTTGATATACTGATAACACATTCCCCTGCTCAGAGGGAAAAATGACCCTGGGTTTACAAGCTAGGCCTCATTCACTTCCCAGCTACCCCTAGTGTAGCCCCATCACACTCACAGGCAAGCAAAAAATTGGTGCACAGCGGGTGCATAGATATTTCCTGATCACTGTGTGAAATTGTCTAAAAAAGCAGGAGTGCTGTGTAAAGAATAACAGGCCAGGAAGTACTTTAATGTGGGTGATCAGGGAAGGTTCACTGTGTAGGTAAAAGTTAAGGTGAGTCCCAAGGGATAAAGAGGGTTGGAAAAGGATGAAAAGCACCAAAAGAAGGAATGAGACTATTTTGGGAGCAACATCTGTAACAGGCTGACAGGAGAAAAAACTTCTTGTATTTAAACAGACAGCATTAAAGAAGAAAAATACTCGCACCTCAGCATGGCTGGATCCAAGGAGGGGTGCTAGTTGGCAACAGGATGGTGGACAGGGCAAATACACCATGAAAGGCATGGGAGGGAGGGAAGGGAGTCACAAGCACCTCAGAAGCCAGAGAATAACCAGATGTAACTTCATGCAGAGATGCCTGCCTGTGTGCTGGGGTGTGGAGGGTGGATCAGAGCTGACAGCAGCATGGAGAGTGAGGTGGCAGACTACTCTGATGGCCAAAACGAAGGGGTGGCTGTATTGCATACATGTTTTTTTCTTGGCTATATGTTATGATGCTTTCACATCTTCGAAAACCTCTCTGGCTGGCGGGATAATGTCCTCTTCTACAACTAGCCGGTTCTTAGAGATAGCCAGGGCTCAGCTAGAAGCATGCCTTTGATATACAAACGAACCAATGCTGAGCTGTAGATCTTCACCCGCCCTGCACACCCCAGGAGGCAATATGACTTGGCCTTAATCAGCCCATCAGGGGCAGGTACCAGACAACTAGGGGCCATCCCTAGAGCTTAAAGCCCTCTGAAATTACTCAAACTAGTCCATCCTAAACTGTTCACCCTGCCCTGTCTTTCCCATGGAAACCCCAATAAGGGCTCCGGCCTCAGTCTTCCCCTTGCTCCCTGTCTTCTGTCTCTTGACCACCCTCGTGTCTTTCCCATGTGGTCCCATGTGGTGTGCTGTGCCTCCTGTCTTTAGGACCCGTGAGCATAATAAACATTGTTTTTTCCTGAGCTTTTCCTGTGTCTCCTCTGGTGATCACACTGGACTGACCATCACATAAAAGAATACAGAACAGTGGCCTGTGTTAAAAAGGAGGTGGAGAGATGGAAAGTGGTAGATTATTCAAAATATACCTCGGCAAGAGAATTGATAGGATTTGGCTGGTCGTGTAGGTGACCAAGGGAGAGGAAAGGAGCAAGGTTTCTGTCTCAGCAGTCCGCTGGATAATTGTAGCATTTTCTGAGATGGGTTGGATGGAAGAGGAGTCGGTTTGAGGGATAAGAATAATGAGTTCCCACTTGGACATGTTAATTTTGAGGTGTCTACACACTCCTAAATGGAGATGACAAGAGGCAAATGGACATTTGGGTCTGAAGTTCAACAGAGATGTGGGCTAGACATGCAACTGGAAGAGTTGTTCACATATGGAAGGTAGTTAATGTGAAAGAAATGAATGAGGCTATAACTGTCTTTGCAAAATTATAACTAAATAAATTATGACAGTGAAAGACATCAGACCTAACCAATTCCATCTTGCCCCTAACCTCTAACCTGTCATCCATTCCTGGGCGTAGGCTTAACTAGCCTTGGGAAGGAATTTAGTTTATAGTTTAAATAATAGCCCTTCCCAAAAGCTAAACTCTTCTTGTAAAATGAATGAAAGGCCACCAGCCACCAAGTTAGAATGAGAGGGGCTGGAATTCTAAATATTACCAGCTATTATTCCAGAGGTCATAAGATTTTCGGGGAGACTGATTTGAGTAATAATAAAACTTCGGGCTCCCGCACAGCTGGCTCTGTGTGAATTACTCTTTCTCTTTTGAAATTCCCTTGTCTTGATAAATCAGCTCCATCTAGGCAGCTGGCAAGGTGAACCCCTTGAGCGGTTACAAGATTACCTTGTGAGAGAATGTAGAGAGAGGAAAAGGAAAGAAGCTGGCCCTGGGCTGAAGCCTGAAAATGTCAACATTTTGAAGTAGGATTGAGAAGGAGAAGCCCAGGAGGGAGGAAGAAAACCAAGACTGTGGACCTCTGGAAGCTAAGAGGCCAGCCACACACCAAATGTCATTGCTTCGTGAAGCCACCTCCCACCCCTGCCCAACCAGCGGCTGAGTCCTCATTCTCTTCTTGGGCTCCCCTTGTCTCTGTTCACATTACTGTACTTGTTGTTTTTGGAGGTGGCTCTGCCTCTGGTATCAGTTAGTCTGTGAGCTTCCTGAGGGCAGGAGGTGTGTTTTATTCAACCTTGAATCCCCAGTGCCTCACATAGAGCACATGAGTCACTCCATTAATGTTTGCTGAGTGAATGAAATCAAGTAAGAATGATATTTAGATTTGTCCCCTCTGGACACAGGTCATTTTCCAGCTCTTTTCAAAGAGATTTCTTAGATGATTCCAGACTCAGATCTCGTATCTTACAAACCCTTTATTATCAAATCCAGTTAAAGAAGAGAAAGAATGGGATCTTCAGAAAGTGAGCTCTGTTTGGAAACAAAAAAGCCGGGCTGAATTCAATGTTATAACCCAACTTCCAGCTTTCCATACAACTATGATGGGCAGGGTTCCAGAGACCGGAGATGGTGAGTTTGCTGGATAAAGCTCAGTCTCAGGCCTCTTCCCCCTAAGTACCATGTGAGCCAGCACGTACAGCCCCGGGCCCATGGCAAAGTCAGAAAAGGCAGATGGCTGCAGGAAACTCATCCCCACTGCTGAAAAAAAGCCACTAGAGTCCACTAGAGCCTGAATCCGAAGCACTAGCACTGAGTGCTGGAAAAATCTTGGTTTGGGGTGCAAAAACCTAAGGCTGTGGCCACCTCTCTGTGCCGATGTCCTCACTTCCAGAGAAGTGTGGATGGTAGTAGCCACAGGCTTTGGAGTGATGTGGGGATGTGAGTCTCAACTTTGCCAAATGAAGCTGGGTAACCCTGAGCAGTGGCCCTCATCCACAACTCCAGAAAGCTCTGAAAACCAAACACCTTTGTTGTAATTCAGTTGGCATCAAGGCCATAACTGACATGAGGCCATTTATAATCTTTATCCCACTGGGTGAGACTGTTTAAACATTTCTTTGCATAAATACTGATGTATTTTATTATGTGGTGCTGCTGCACTAGGAATGTTATATATGATACATAATCCATGTCCAAAAAATTCTGAAATCCAACACATTTGGCCCCTGGGTTTCAGATAAGAGATTGTGGACCTCTACTGGATCACATTAAATTAATAGTGATGATTACAAGAGATAATATTGTCCATAAAATACTTAGGACTGTGCCTGGCATAGTATAAATGCACACACACACACACACACACACACAAAAAGCACACTAGTTCTTATTACTGATATCCATAAAACAGGCTGTTGGGAGGATCCAATGAGATAGCAATGTGCCTGGTACTTAGCAAATGCTCAAAACAGATTTGAAGGAAAGAAAGGAGGAATTTGGAATAAGAACCTGTTATACAATGAAGTGCAAATAAATGCAAATGAGGAACTCTAAAGATTTACCCATCTGTTCTGTGTCTCAGCCTGATTAAGGATGCCTCAGAAGTGGGATGTGACTTTGATTCTCTTTGTTTGATCAAGCCCCAGGCACTGCTACAACCCCCCCCTCCCCGTGTGTGCTGAGGAGGCAACAGAGGCTGGCGGTGTGTGTCCCTAGTCTTGCCGACCCCACCTGCTGGGATCAAATGCAAGTTGTAAGGAATGTTAGGCAGAGAAAGGTGAAAACTCTTACGGTTGGAAACATTGGCGCTTACATCAGGGATAGCCCAAATCAGACATACCTCCAAATCCCATCTCCAAATACACAAGTGTTTATGATTTTTTTTTAATTCCAAAAATTAGCATCAGAAGCAACTCTCGAAGCCCACTTCTTTCTGGAGCTCATATATGGCTTGAATCTGCCTCCTTTTTTGCTGTGGTCAATCGTCACTCCTGTTGAAGACTTACAATTGGATGGCCGGGTGCAGTGGCTCACGCCTGTAATCTCAGCATTTTGGGAGGCTGAGGTGGGCAAATCACTTGAGGTTAGGAGTTCGAGACCAGCCTGGCCAACATGGCAAAACCCCTTCTGTACTAAAAATACAAAAATTAGCTGGGTGTTGTGGCACGTGCCTGTAATCCCAGCTGCTTGGGAGGCTGAGGCAGGAGAATCACTTGAACCTGGGAGGCAGAGGCTGCAGTGAGCCGAGATCGCACCACTGTACTCCAGCCTAGGTGACAGCAAGACTCCGTCTCAAAAAAAAAAAAAAAAAAAAAAGACTTACAAATGGAAGCTGTCCGAATGAGATGAGCCCATTTTGCATCCTTTAGCAAAGCATTACAAATAGGCAGTGACATGCTTCCTGGAATCTGGAATCCAAACCTCCAGGGAGGAAGGGTTGGCAGGGTGGCCAATGGGTCTTTTAAAACATTTTTTTTTTCTCTCTGGCCAAAATATGAGGCATTTGGCAGCCAACGTGGTCTAAAATTTCTTCCCTTGTGTGTTTGTCTCTCTGAATTTTCAACTGTGTAATTCTGAAGATTGGTGGTTCACTGTCCTATCCACCAGTAAGAAGCATGGGTTTGGGCCAGGCACAGTAGCTCATGCTTGTAATCCCAGCATTTTGGGAGGCCAAGATGGGCGGATTGCTTGAGCCCAGGAGTTCGACACCAGCCTGGTCAACGTGGGGAAACTCCCTCTCTACAAAAAATACAAAAAGTAACTGGGTGTGAAGGTGCATACCTGTAGTCCAGCTACTGGGGAAGCTGAGGTAGGAAGATCACCAGAGCCTGGGAAGGTCCAGGCTACAGTGAGCCGTGATTAAGCCACTGCACTCCAGCCTGGGCGACAGAGTGAGATCCTGCAAGAAAGAAAGAGAGAAAGAGAGAAAGAGAGAAGGGGGGAGAGAGAGAGAGAGAGAGAGAGAGAGAGAGAGAGAAGAGAGGAGAGGAGAGGAGGGAGAGGAGAGGAGAAGAGAGGAGAGGAGAGGAGTGAAAAAGAAAAGTTTTAAAATTCTCCTTTCAAGGGGTGGAGCACAGAATTAGGACCTGTCAAGTATTAACACCCTGTCTTAAGTGGGAGAGTGGAACCCTGATGTCCCCTGGGTCTCACCCCTCAGAGAACTGGGTGAACTTGGCCAGCCCCAGTTGCACAGCCTGCAATGGTCCAGAGCCCTCCTGCCATCTCTCAGACCCTCTGCTTTAATACTCTTGTACTTTCTCTTTGAATCCATTCTATGACCCCAGACCATTTGTAGAACTCAGTTAAGCAGAACTCAGTGCCTGCACAGCTTCCCAAATGCAACCACTCTCACCCCCATTCCTGGAACGTGTGCAGATTATGCTAAAAATGCAGAGGCATTTTGCAAGGCAGGGTCACGTTGTTCAGCCTGTCATTTCTCCACCTTCCTCACTCTACCCTTACCCTCCTCCTTTTCCGCTTCTCTTTCCCTGGAGTGTCAGACAGACTTTTCCATATGGCCCATAAATGAATTCTTCCCTACCACCCACCTGCAATCCTTCTCACACAGAACAACACACACACCCTCCGAGAATCTCACAGTTCCACCCCAACTGGGTAAAGCCAAGGTATTCCTTCCAAACAGAATTCCACTCTGAAAGGAATTATAGCAGATCCTATCTTCTTCATCTCACGTCAGAGGAAAAGGTGAACCTCTCAGCTGAATGCCATGCACTCAGAGGCCATGGAAAAGCCATTATCACGGAGAGCAGGAATCCGGCAGGGTGAAAGTGGTGGCAGCAGAAACCAAGCCTTCTCCGCAGGCTCCACCTCTCTGCAGGCTAAAGAATTCTCCTCCCAGCCTCAGATTCCTACATCAGGCCCCTAGAGCCCACCCCTCCTCCGCTTGAGCCCTAATCACTTTCAGGCTATTGTGATGGGTCCAGACTGGCACGGGCCCTGGCTCCCACAAGTGTCAGAGCCCTTTGAACCACAGCAACTCCATCTTGAATGGGAGCTGGGTAAAATAAGGCTGAAACCCACTGAGCTGCATTCCCAGATGGTTAAGGCATTGTAAGTCACAGGATGAGACAGGAAATCAGCACCAGATGAATGTCATAGAGACCTTGCTGGTAAAATAGGCTGCAGTAAAGAAGCCGGCTAAAACCCACCAAAACCAAGATGGCGATGAGAGTGACCTCGGTCATCCTCACTGCTACACTCCCA
>NW_012103743.1:1199006-1210440 GCF_000951045.1 Mandrillus leucophaeus | reverse complement strand
AACCAGCAACCCTTAGGGCTGCTCTGCCTATGGAGTAGCCATTCTTTTATTCCTCTACTTCCCTAATAAACTTGCTTTCACTTTACAGATTCGCCCTCAATTCTTTCTTGAGTGAGATCCAAGAACCCTCTCTTGGGGTCTGGATCCAGAACCCCTTCCTGTAACACAAGTGTTTGGGGTAAAGAAATGAGTAAGGAGAGTTCTGAAGCACTTCAGTTCTGCTCTGCCATGGACTCATCAACAAACATGGAACTAGGCTACTGTGCACCAGAGGTTTTTGGAACTAGAGATGCTTTAGTGAACAAGATTATCATAGAGCTTCTGTTCCAATGGGAGACAAGAGACTCAACAGGATATATAATGTCAGGTAGTGACAGTGTTGCAAAGAGAAGGAAAACAGATAAGGGGATGGGGAAGGGTGCAGTAATTAACTGGGTGTTGATGACCTTGGACAAGACTCTAGTCTTTAGTCCTCCATATCCTTGATTATAAAGGAGAATGTTTCAGCTCCAGCATTCCAGGTGAAAATTAGGCTAAGTGCAAAGACTTTTAAATCAGCAGAGTCCTAGATGTACATGTTGGGCAAGTTCCTTTAATGCTCTGGGCCTCTATTTACATATACAAGATGGAGATTCTAACACCCTCCTCAAACGGTTCTTGAAAGCATACTGTGCCCATGATCTGTTAATGCTCCACACACAGTACCTATAATAACGATGATGCTTTTTTAATGGGAGAGATTCAGAAATGCATGGCTCAGAGCTTGATGTGAAAGCAGAGCTGTGAGTTCACCTGAGAGAGGAATCTCGATGGGCAGCACCTCTCAGAACAGTCGGGGCAAGTCCACACACCAACTGCATGTTCTGATAAAGTCAGCTCCACGCCCCGCTCTATCCCGGGAACACAGCTTTGACCAGACCGGCTGCTCCTCCATTCGCACCCCACCCCACCTCCCTGCTCCACCCCTGCCCGCCCCCCGTCCCCAGCCTTGTCATAGTCCCACAGGACAGCCCCAGCGCCAACACAAGGCCAGCTTTCTAAACTGGGGTAATGAGTTTCTCTGGCCTCAGACTCCTTGTCCCTGAAACAAGTCCTTTGGAGCTAAGATGCCCCATTAGGCTTCTCTGATGGACCCAGGACGTGCATGAGAAATCAACCTCAGGGCTGGAAACCGCATTTTTTAAGAGGGTTATTCTTTTAGCCACATAGGGCTCACCCTGCTGCAGTGACCTACACTGGCTCCTTGGTGTGATAAGCAAATGATAGGATTCATCAACTATCACTTCTCAGCCTTTTGGCTCAGATCATGTGTAGGAACCACCAAACAACATGCACTGAGTGCAGAGGCTGACTTACCAGGAGCTAACGAAGCTTAGGTGTCAGGTGCTCACGTGCGCAGGACCCCTTGCAAGACTGGGCCTGTTTTCCCATTAGGGTGAGCATGAGAAAGCCCCAAATGCTTCCCAGAGGGAAAGAGTGCTGCCCTGCCTGGAAGAGTCACTCTCTAGCCTCAGTGCCTGTCCAGGGGCTGCAGGCTGAGCTGGGATGCTGACCCATTACCTGTACACCCACCTAGGTCCCAGGAACAACCTGTCCCAGGTGGACTTTGTTGAGCACCTGGGCCCCTCCTCCTTTGGCCTCAAGGAGAAGGAGATGAACTACACACTGCTCTCTCTGCTCCCTGCTCAGGAGTCACTATGATCCAGGTCTCACAGCCACCTCATGCTCCACCCAGGTTCAGCTGCCTCACTGTGCCTAGCAAGGATCCAGAGCTGAGTTTTCTCATGATCTGGCTGGAGCCACCTGAGAAACTGTCAAAAGACTTTACAGATGTGGCATCGCCAATAACAAGTTGGGAAGCTAAAAGAAACTCCTCTAAACTCTCAGTAATAAAAAGCACCCATTGATTAACCATGCCACAGGCAAAACCGATTTATCTGTCTTTTCTCTTTTATTGGAAATGATTCTAGAAAACTGTTGTCAGATAATGTGGCAAAGAGTATGTAGCCCAAACATGACAGATGCAACAGGCAGTTAAGTAATACTAATCATTTTTGTATTACTTTTACATCGTTTTATGTCATTGTTTTCTGGATTTTGTTACATTTGGAATGTTTGTCAGTTTTTGTTATTTGTTGTGATATTGCTTCTCATATTTCAGACATTTACTTCCATACCTAACATTGTATTTGCAACTTTGCATTCTTTTCTTTTCTTTTCTTTTTTGAGATGGAGTCTGGCTCTGTTGCCCAGGCTGGAGTGCAGTGGTGCGATCTTGGCTCACTGCAAGCTCCGCCTCCTGGGTTCATGCCATTCTCATGCCTCAGCCTCCCGAGTAACTGGGACTACAGGTGCCCGCCACCATGCCCGGCAAATTTTTTTTTTGTATTTTTACACTTGATCTTAGCCAAAAGGCCGAGAAGCGATTTTTTTTTTTTGTATTTTTAGTAGAGACGGGGTTTCACCGTGTTAGCCAGGATAGTCTCAATTTCCTCACCTCGTGATCTGCCTGCCTCAGCCTCCCAAAGTGCTGGGATTACAGGCGTGAGCCACCGCGCCCGGCCCATTCTTTTCCTTAAAGAGGTATCCCCAGATGGAATCAGCTTCAAGTCCTGCAACACCTGGATTTTCCCCGATCGAGCCAGGCCAGGTCAGGCCCTGGGCTAAACCCCTTTTCAGGAGTCTCTTAGTTAAGCCCCATGACAACCCAGTGAAGTTACTCTATTATTATCCCCATTTTACAGACATAAAAACAGAGGCTCAGAAAAGTGAAGTAACTTGCCCCGTTGTCACATAGCACAAAGTGGTGGAGTTGGGGTTCAAATCCAGGGAGCCGGGCCCCAGTGCCCTCTCTTTTAACCACTCTGTGGCTCTAGGAAACACGAAGACTTCTGCATGGGTTAATCGCTGTGGGGCCAGCTCTTCCTTGGACAAGCTGGTGAGCATCGGCTCAACTCTCCTAGCATTTCCAGGCACCTTCTGTGTGCCTGGTGTGGGGTGTCCTCACTCACAGCATCTTGTTTATTCCTCATGATGGTCAGTGTGGTGGCCTTAGTGTGGTTTTTTAGCTGAGGAAACTGAGCTTTAGCAAAGGGGCATAGCTTGCTGGAGATCACTGGGCATGCCCAGAAGTCTTGGTGCCAGATTTAAAATGCCTGCCTCCCAGGCCCAGCCCTTGGCATACGGATGGTGCTGGGTGTAAGGAGGAAGAGTGCTTTATTTTCCTAAAACCTCAGTGAGCTGGTGGGTCTTACAAGGAAATGCTTCCATGGTACAATTCACGGGGAAGCAGGGGAGGTGCATGGAAGGTTGTCTCTGGTTATGTTTTTTATTATAAGGATCAGAGTAAACAGACACAGAAAAATAAGAAACAGGTCTCAGACTAAATACACGGCCCACTGTCGCTCCAGCCATCTCAAATGGAACGACCTGTTCTCTGAAGTATATCTTACAGTGCTTTCTCTCGAATCCCCTTTGGGAAATCTAAAGGCTGGATCCAGCCAGCTTTTCCATGCTGCCTGGTCTAGAAATCACTGCAAGGGTTTTTCCCAGAGAACCAAAGTAAGATAAATGAAAGATGCTACACAATCCTGAGAGGGCTCTGCCTCCATCCATAACTTCACCCCTGGGCCCCAAGACTTGTCCGCTGCTCCTGCATTAACACCGCAGATCCTTCAGGAAAAACTCCAGGCTGCAGCTGCAGCTGTGTGAGGTCCTGCCGGGAGAGCAAAATAAAGCTGAACTTGCAGTGAAGTCCCTGAGCCAGCATCCTGCTTCCAGATCCACTGCTGGAGAGACAAGGACTTGGTCCTCTTCCAAAACTACTGAGGGGGCCACCGAGAGAGTTAGGGGGATTCACCGGTGACCCCAGCATGGCAGAAGCAAATCATTTCACCATCTCACATACCTTATCGTCTGCTGCTTTCACCCCAGAGTAAAAGGCAAAACAACAAAGTTCTTTTGAGCTCCCTTCTGCAGAAGGAGGCAGGACTCAGATGAAGGGAAGATGCTGGTTTCAACTCCTGTCAAAAGAATAAACAGCTGCCTCAGCAGATAGGGAGTAGACAGAGCCCTCAGCGGCCAGGGCCTTTGTTCCTTGCAGGCCTTGGGAAATGGGCTGTTTATCACGCCTGTTGACTCAGAGCTGTGTACCAAGGCAGCAATGTCCCTCTCTGGATCCATGAGCGGCCCAGCCTCCTTGCCAAGCAAAACCATGGTCCAAACTGGGCCTAGTATGGGAGGAGGAAAGGCCACCACCCACCCTTGAGAGGGGCAGCCAGGGGGCCCACATCACACACTCCTGGGTTAAAATGGGAACCATTCTGAACCCAAACAACCTCAAGTGACTGCTCCTAGGAACAGCCAATGGAGACATTAAAACACACATACAAACACACACACACCAGAGGGGAGTGGATAAAGGGCTATCTTGAGAGTCCTCAAGACTCGTGGAAATTCTACCTAAATGTTCCTCAAAGTTAAGTCCTTCCTCTTCATCTTTTAGGCGTCGGAAGTCGCTGTTTGGTTTGAACACTACATTTTTATAGAATGTTACGGAATCTCCCACATCGCAAAGCACACTACAAGAACTGTGAAAGGTCCCCGAGGCTCAACTCTGCTCTTCGGCTGAATAATGCTTAACCCTTCCCATACCCTCCTCCTGCTCCCAAAATAGAATCTTGCAGCTGGAAGGGACCTACGGGCAGTAGATTTTCCAGCGTCGAAACAGCTTAGACTTTTTCAAAAAGCAAATAAAGTCATTCTCAGAACCCCCACGACCTGAAAAAGAACACATGGAACCCTTTGGCTAAAGCAGAGAAATGACACTCAAAGCCCCTTCTTCATCCTCCCACATGGCTGAGACACCTCCAGGAAGTACAGTCTGGAAACCCCAGATGAAAGACAGGGGACCAAAGCCGGACAGGAAGGAGTCAAGGACTGGCCCCCCGGTCGCTCAGTAGTGCCTAATCCAGCCTCTTCCTCCCGTTCCCCAGAAGGAAATTTTATAGCTTCCACCTCTTAAGGGCATGAGTTAGTTGGCCACAACCTTTAGGGTCCAGAAGTTCTTCCTAATACCTTGCTTAAATCCTTCCTGTGGATATCTGTTTAAGCCAGACAGATGCACACTTTCCTATCCTGTCGTTCTGCTCCCAGTTCCACACTCAAAAGAAAGTGTGTGGATGTTCACCAAGACACATGCATTAGAATACTCATAGCACACCCCAAACTGGATGCTCCCCCAAGGCCTATCATCAGAACAGGTAAATTGTCACCTAGTCCCACAGTGGGATTCTATCTAGAGCAAAGAGAATGAGCGAGCTACAGCTACTCACGTCAACAAGGAAAATCTCACACGCACAGCGCTGAGTGAAAGAAACCTGGCATAAAATGTACACACTGGATGATTCCATTTATTTAAAGTTCAAAAATAGGCAAAACTGGCAGGGGGTGGTGGCAGCTCATGCCTGTAATCCCAGCACTTTGGGAGGCTGAGGTAGGTGGATTACCTGAGGTCAGCAGTTTGAGACCAGCCTGACCAACATGGTGAAACCCCGTCTCTACTAAAAATACAAAAATTAGCTGAGTGTGGTGGCGTGTGCCTGTAATCCCAGCTACTCAGGAGGCTAAGACAGGAGAATCGCTTGAACCCGGAGGCGGAGGTTGCAGTGAGCCGAGATTGCGCCACTGCGCTCCAGCCTGAGCTACAGAGCGAGACTCTGTCTGAAAACAAACAAATGAAAAACAAACAAACAAAAAGGCAAAACTAACTTGTGGTAGTAGAAGTCAAGACAGCTTCCTTAGGGGTGGTGCTGACTGGGGCCAGCCCAGGGAAGTTCTCGGGGGGCTGGTCATGTGCTGTTTCAGGTAGTGGTTACACACATGTGTCCACTTTGTGAAAATGCATCACAAATGTGCCCGTTTTGTATGAATGTTAAGAATAAAAAATGGGCTGGGCGTGGTGGCTCATGCCTGTAATCCCAGCACTTTGGAAGGCTGAGGCAGGTGGATCATGAGTTCAAGAGATCGAGACCATTCTGGCCAACATGGTGAAACCCCGTCTCTATTAAAAATACAAAAAAATCAGCCAGGTGTGGTGGCACATGCCTATAGTCCCAGCTACTCGGGAGGCTGAGGCAGGAGAATCACTTGAACCTGGGAAGCGGAGGTTACAGTGAGCCGAGATTGCACCACTGCACTCCAGCCTGGTGACAGAGCAAGACTCCGTAAAAAAAAAAAAAAAAAAAAAAGAATAAAAAGTGGTTGGGCACAGTGGCTCACGCCTGTAATCCCAGCACTGTGGGAGGCCAAGGTGGGTGGATCACCTGAGGTTGGGAGTTTGAGACCAGCGTGATCAACATGGAGAAACCCCGTCTCTACTAAAAATACAAAATTAGCCGGGCGTGGTGGCACATGCCTGTAATCCCAGCTACTCGGGAGGCTGAGGCAGGAGAATCGCTTGAACCCACGAGGCAGAGGTTGCGGTGAACTGAGATCGCACCATTGCACTCCAGCCTGGACAACAGGAGTGCAACTCTGTCTCAAAAAACAAAACAAAACAAAACAAAACAAAAAAAAGAATAAAAAGTAACAGAAATCTTCCTTCTGGGAGCTGAGCTCTCTTGGGCACTGTCTTTCCCTGCTAGGGCCACAGGACCATGGGTGGGCCCTGCATCCCCAATCCCAGGCACCACAAATACCTCAGGAGGGGCTCAGGGACAATCTGTTGTGTTAAAACCATCTAGAAGGCTGGGCACAGTGGCTCAGGCCTGTAATCCCAGCCCTTTGGGAGGCTGAGGTGGTAGGATCAATTGAACCCAGGAGATGGAGACCAGCCTAGGCAATACAGTGACAGCCCATCTCCACAAAAACTGTAAAAATGAGCTGGGCATGGTGGCATGTGCCTGTAGTCCCAGGTACTCAGGAGACTGAGGTGAGAGGATCGCTTGAGCCTAGGAGGCGGAGGTTGCAGGGAACCAAATTGCACCACTGCACTCCAGCTTGGGAGACAGAATGAGACCCCGTCTCAAAAAAATAATTAAAAAATCACTGGGCATGGTGGCTCATGCCTGTAATTCCAGCACTTTGAGAGGTTGAGGCGGGTGGATCTCCTGAGGTTGGGAGTTCAAGACCAGCCTGGCCAACATGGTGAAACTTCGTCTCTACAAAATACAAAAATCAGCCGGGCATGGTAGTGTGTGCCTGTAATCCTAGCTACTCAGGAGGCAAAGACAAGAGAATTGCTTAAACCTGGGAGGTGGAGGATGCAGTGAGGCGAGATTGTGCCACTGCACTCCAGCCTGGGCAACAGAGCAAAACTCCATCTCAAAAAAACAAATTTGAAAAATTTACCAGATTAGCTGGGTGTGGTGGCACGTGCCTGTAGTCCCAGTTATTCGGGAGGCTGAGGCAGGAGAATCATTTGAACCTGCGGAGGGGGAGTGGAGGTTGCAGTGAGCCAAGATCACGCAACTGCACTCCAGCCTGGGTGACAGAGCGAGACTCCATCTCAAAAAAAAGAAAAGAAAGAAAATAAAAATAATTTTAAAAGCCATTCATGGACCTATGGTCAGTGGGGAAGGAAAGAAAACTTGATTATGAAACCTAAAGCGCTAGGATGAGATAAACTGGTCCTCTCCATGAGGAAGCGCTGATCCCAGGTCTCATGTGCCTCCCACTTTGCAGTTTACAGAACAGCCTCTTTCTTTTATCTCAATGGATCCGCACAATGACCGTGAAGTGGTAGAACAGGGCCCTTCACTATTTTCAAAGGTCAACAGAGGCTCTGAGAGTCTCAGTGACTCATTCGAGGTCACCAGCTCGGACCTCTTTTCCTTGCAGCCAGTGCTGTTCTTCCTACCCAGGTGCCTCCAGCGAACACTACTGATCAGATGAATAAGGCTTGTGGGTGGTCAGCCGCAGCTCGGCAGAGAGCGTGCAAACCTGGAAGGCAGGCAATTCAGCTTCTAGAAAATTCAAACACAGCCCTCCGCCTTCCCTGATACACTTTCATCCTCAAACTCTCAAAACAAAGGAGCACACATTTAGGGTCATTCCTTAATTGAAAGGCAGAGAACTGTAGCAAACAAGCCTCGGGCTGGAGTCTTGCTGATCCAAGCTGTCCAGAGGCTGCCCAGGTAAGAGCTTAGCACCATGCCTAGCCCTGAGTTGACTAATCTCATCATTACAGCCCAAACAGCCCATAGATCCATCAGATAGCAGCCAGCATTCAATATCTGTCCATCTCCCACATCCTGAGTCAGAGAACTGTACGGCCTCAGTGTTGTAGAGGCAGCTACAGCCCAAATGTAAAGAGCCCTGGCTTCATGTCCCAGGTCACTTCCTGCTGGGAAACTTGAAGGTCACGATCTCCACCCTGCTTACCTCTATGGAGGTGTAAGGATTAAGTGTTCTTGGCAAAGAATGCTACAGACACAAAGGTTGCAAGTTGTCACTGTTCATTTAATCCTAAACATGTTTAGAGCGGTCGAAAAAGTCGTGCTTGATGATGCTTGCAAGTAAGAGAGCAATTTGTTGATTTCCTGATCTGTGTAAAGGGGATAATCATAATCCCCACCTCTCAGGGCGGTTGAGGGGTTGCAGAACGTGGTGGTTATGAGCATAGACTTGGGCCTGGCTGCCTGGATGTGAGTCTTGGTTCTGCCCCTTATGCTGTGCAGTTCTGGGCAACTGACTTCTCTGTGCCTCCATTTCTACATCTGTAAAATGACAGTCATAGCACTTGGAGGGCAGCTAGCACATGGTAAATGCTATTACATGAAACTGATTACTGCAAGAATTAAAGGGGATAGTCCTTCAAAAGTATCAGCAGTGTCTCAAGTTGTTCAATAACTAATTGTTAGTGTCTGGTGTTCAATTAATCCAATGTTGTCATTCACTCAGTTTTACATTTGTGTATCAAATATACCTTTTGACCATATCGGTCCTGGACGAGGGGGAAGGGAGAAAGGGGAGGTTTCTAACATGTATCCATGATTGTTGAGGGTTGCCACAGACCCATGAGTCTCAGCTGCCATGATCTTGGTGAAGGCCTATCAAATAAACAACTGCAGTCAGAAGGGTTTGTACTGTAAGTCTTACCTTCTAAGAGGTATGAGGAGCTCCCACACGAGGGGCAAGGTTCCAGGCACCGATAGCAGCCTGCGCTTGAGCACCAGACACAGCTGGGTGGAGGATTTCCCAACCAAGGAACCTCTGCTCTCCTCCTACCCTGAGTTCCTCCTACCACCTCCTGAGCTGATGGCCCCAGATGGAGGTGAGAAAGAGGCACCTGGTTTCTCTGATCACAATCTGATCCAGAAGGCTGCTCTCGCCCTTCTGGGAGACCTCACCACTCCCCTGGGTTGAGAGAGTCTCCAGAAGCCACACGAGACAGCCCCCTGCCTCAGGGCAGAGCTGTGTCTTAAACAGGTAAGATCTCATTTCCCTCAATGTCACAGTCAGGCCCTGACTATTGCCGTCTACAAAACCCTACCTGACTTTCATATAACCCTAGAAGGTAAATAGGGCAAATATTATAGTTCCAAGTTACAAGAAAGAAATTGAAGATCAGGCAAGAACCTTGCAGAGTTGTATGTTTTCAGCCACAAATCCAGTGGAAGACAAAGGCGGGATTTTTCCACGATTCTATCTCACCTTAACCTCTTCTACCCCTGGTGGTGAAGCCAGACCAAACTGGGATGCTAATGGATGTGGTACAAGGCAGGGGCTTGTCACTAGAAATGCAGTCTTACCTTCTCATTCACTGCTGTGTTTTCCCAGTACCTAGAACAGTACCTGACACCCATTAGATGCTCAATAGATACGTGTGGTTTTTTGCTCTTTTTTTTTTTTTTTTTACTCTCATTTTGAGATTGAGTCTCTCCGTTGCCCAGGCTGGGGTGCAGTAGCGCAATCTTGGCTCACTGCAACCTCCGCCTCCCGGGTTGAAACAATTCTCCTGCCTCAGCCTCCTGAGTAGCTGACATTACAGGCCTGCGCCATCACACTTGGCTAATTTTTGTATTTTTAGTAGAGACGAGGTTTTGCCATGTTGGCCAGACTGGTCTTGAACTCCTGACCTCAAGTGATCCACCTGCCTCAGCCTCCCAAAGTATTGAGATTACAGGCGTGAGCCACTGCGCCAGCCTCAACAGATAGTTGTTGAACGAATACTGAGTGAAAGGCTTCAGGGGCCAGGCAGGCAGTAGGAGTGTGTGAATCTGACCAGATGTAAGGCAATCAGGAGTGGTGGGGTCTGTGGTAAACTGGGGAACTTCTGCCAAAATCAGATTGAAGTCAAATTTTTTTACAGCCTTAAATTAAGATAATTGTCTGGGCCAGGCGCAGTGGCTCACACTTGTAATCCCAGCATTTGAGAGGCTGAGACGGGTGGATCATCTGAGATCAGGAGTTCAATACCAGCCTGGCCCACATGGTGAAACCCCATCTCTACTAAAAATACAAAAATGAGCCAGTCGTGGTGGCAGACACCTGTAATCCCAGGTACTTGGGAGGCTGAGGTGGGAGAATTGCTTGAACCTAGGAGGCGGAGATTGCAGTGAGCTGAGATTGCACCACTGCACTCCAGCCTGGGTGACAAATCGAGACTCTGTCTCAAAAAAAAAGGTCTTCAAAATGCTTTCTAAGTCCAATGACACAGTTCCACGGGCCATGTGGCCTCAGGCAAGGGCTTTTCCCTGTCTGAGCCTCACAGCTCCCATCCCGGCATGAAGGAGGTTGAAGCTGACATTCATTCCCAGGATCCCCAGGACTCCTCGTGGCTCTTTGATTTGTTGTTTTCAGGGTGGCGAGGACTTGGTGGGGACCCGCAGGGCTTGGTGGCTGTGGAGAGCCTGTTCTCTCTTGCTCAGCAAACCTGCCTGGTGAATGCGCAGCCTTCAAAATCCAAACACCAGCTCCTCAGAGATCCCCTTCCTGGCTGGAACTAGTTCTCCCCTTAAAGTCCCACAGCCCCTGTGCAGCGCTTGTCTCAGGATGCCAGGACCCAGCATGCCCTCCCCATGGAAGTTCTCAAGGGCAGCAGTGGGGTGCCCGGGGATCCTCACACGGAGCATGGTGTGGAGGGGGAGCTGAGGAATGGACAGGAGGGTGGACAGACAGATGGATAGTGAATTAGTTTCCTAACGCTGCCTTGACAAATTGCCCCAAACTGAGTACATTCAATTATAGAGTTAAAAGCAGACTAGGCACAGTGGCTCATGCCTGTAATCCCAGCACTCTGGGAGGCCAAGGCAGGTGGATCACTTGAGGTCAGGAGTTCAAGACCAGCCTGGCCAACATGGTAAAACCCCGTCTCTATTAAAAATATATTAAAAAAAAAAATTAGCTGGGCGTGGTGGCAGAGGCCTGTAATCCCAGCTACTCAGGAGGCTGAGGCGGGAGAATCACTTGAGTCCAGGAGGTGGAGGTTGCA
>NW_012103743.1:1194351-1198956 GCF_000951045.1 Mandrillus leucophaeus | reverse complement strand
ATCACTTGAGTCCAGGAGGTGGAGGTTGCAGTGAGCCGAGGTGGTGCCACTGCACTCCAACCTGGGCAACAGAGTGAGACTCCGTCACAAAAAAAAAAAAAAAAAAAAGAAGGAAAGAGGTTGTTCCTGAGAAAGAGGAAAGTGGATAGGCTCCTTACAGCATCTGTATTTGACCAGGATTTTCTAGAGAGGGATTAAAGAGGAGGGGAGAGTGCGCATAGGAAGGGAAGGGGAGAAATGCCTCCCTGGGACAGGCTCTGCACCAGGCACCTGCTGGGTTTAGGGAGCCTGTGGGCTGTCCAGGAGAGATGCTGCCACTCTGTTGAGACTCAGCTCTGGGAATTACCAAGAGGGAGTGGAAGACAGCATTCTACATGGGGTAGGGCGTGGAGAGAGGGCGGGCCCCCGGGATAGCTGGCAACAGGGGGACTCGTGGAAGTACAGAGCCAAGAATGCAGTGGGTGGAGAAGGGAATGTCAGGTGAGGAAGTGACGTCAGTCACATAAGAGATTCTTTCAAGAAGCTTGTCTGGGAAGGACTGGGGACAGGCTGTCAGCTAGAGAAAGGGAAATGCTCCCGGGTGTGCCACAGGCAATGGGGGACCCTGGATGAGGCCAAGCCAAGGAGAAAGTGTGAAGATTCAGAGGAGAGGACAGTTGTTGAAGAGTTGAAGAGCGTCCCCGTGGGGGCCAGAGTGGGGTGCCCCTGTGACAGGCAGAAGGTGCTTACCCCACTTGCACAAAAGGGAAGGAGCCAAGGATGGGTGGTTTGGTGAGGACAGGAAATTGAGAAGTTCTCATCCAGAGCAGCTGAAGGGTGGAGAGCACAGTGGGGGGCAAGGTCACCCGGAAGCTTAGCAGGAATCTGCCTCTCAGTCTGAAGGTCCTGGGGAGTCCTTGAGTGACATCAGTAAAGGGCGTTACCTGATTTTCTTTTCAGAAGGCTCACTCGGCTGCCGGGTGAGGGTAGAGGGAAGAAGGAAATTCTCCACCCAGGGAGAGCGGCCAGGGAGCTACCAGCTGATGTCCAAGTGAAAGAGTAAACACCTAAACCAGTGGAATGCGCTGGAAGATAAGAAAGCAGCAGTGGGCCAGGCGTGGTGGCTCATTCCTGTAATCTTAGCACTTTGGGAGAGGGAGGCAGATGGATACCTTGAGCCCAGGAATTCGAGACCAGGCTGGGCAACATGGTGAAACCCCATCTCTACAAAAAATACAAAAATTAGCAAGGCACAGTGGCGTATGCCTGTAGTCCCAGCTACTAGGGAGGCTGAGGTGGGAGGATGGCTTGAGCCCAGAGCATCGAGGCTTCAGTGAGCCATGAGTGCACCACTGCATGCCAGCCTGGAGAGCAAGACTCTGCTTTTTTGTTTGTTTGATTTTAGAAAAACAGCAATGGTTTGAGAAAAATGAAGGAAGTACCATCTTGTGACCTCAGGTTACATGAAACAAATTCTCTTTCAAACTTTGCTTTAATGTCACCTTCCTGGCAATACCTTCCCTCACTTAAAATTACTTTCTAACCTTTTGTAGTTTACTTATTGATCTTTTAGATTTCTTTCTTCCTCTACCAGAGTGTCAGATTTGGGGACTGACACTTTTGTATGTTTTGCACCAATGAAAAAACATCTTGCACTCATTACATATTTGTAAATTAAAAGCATGCCTTTTGCAGGGCTTGGCACCTAAACGTTCAATAAATGCTAACTACTTTAAAAATGGATGGTGGCCAGGCAAAGTGGTTCCTGCCTGTAAGCCCTAGCACTTTGGGAGGCCCAGGTTGGAGGATCGCTTAAGTCCAGGAGTTCAAGACCAGCCTGGGCAACATAGTGAGACCCCGTCTCCACAAAAACAAACAAACAAACAAAAACATAAAAATTAGCCAGGCATGGTGGTATGTGCCTGTAATCCCAGCTGTTTGGGAGCCTGAGGCAGGAAGATTGCTTTAGCCTGGAAGGTTGAGACTGCAGTGAGCTGTGATCACACCACCGCACTTCAGTCTAGGTGACAGAGTGAGACCCTGTCTCAAAAAGTAAAATAAAAATAAAAATGGATGGTAAGAATAACAATAATAGTAAGCAACGGGATACAGAGGTCAGCCAAGTGAATCTAGTCCGCTCCTCAAAATATGGGCGGCAAGCAGCCAGCAGGGTTAGCATCACCTGGAGCTAATAGAAATGCAGACCACCAGGCCACGGCTGCAGCGCGATGGAGTCAGAAAGTCCCTGGTGGGACCCGGGAATCTCTGCATGAACCAGTTCTCCAGATGATCTGGAAGACCACTGAAGTTTGCAAAGCTCCGCTCTGCTCCCCCTGTTCCACGGTCAGTTGGTGAGTTTGGTTCTCAATGTGTTGTATTTGAGGAAACTGCTGCAGACACCTTGGCAGTGGGACCCAGGAGAGAGAGCCCAGCTGGTGTCCGATTTGGGAGGTACCAGCATACAGGCAAAGGGGAAACCAAGGTGGGCGGGAGCCAGCAGGTGTGATATGTGGCGGAGAAGAATGGAAGACAGAGTGGGGCATCCTTCACAGGCACCACCCTGAAACCTGAGGGGCACAACCAAAGAGGCGGGAGGAGAATCAGGAGCAAAGGCGCCATGGATGCCAGAAGTTGCCAAGTGCTGCAAGGCATCGAGTTAGAGCAGGGGAAGCTGCAGCGAAAGCCGCATGTCAAGACTAGTTTGGAGCCCCAGCTTTCCTCTCAGTGCTCTCCCCTGGCCACCTCTGGCCCCATTTACCTCTGGAAAGGGGAAGAAAGCCACACAAGAATGCCTGGGGGTGGGGATGACAGGGAGCCACACAGCTGTCTGCAAATCCCAACGGGTGCCAGGCAAACAGGGGTGCAGAATAAATCCTGTGCCACGCAGGCAAGGGCCCAGGCAGGTCTGGGAACCAGGAACCCCAACTGTTTTCAGCCCTGCCTCCAGCTCCAGGCAGCTCCTTGCATGCGCCTGGTTCATTCCACCCACTCTCTGCGAAAGAGTGGCCTAGTTTGTCTCACTCTGCACTTGCATCCCAGCTTCAGGGGTTCATGGCACCCCTGATGCCTAGTTGGATTCCAGGTGAAGATCCCTTGCATTGGTGTGGTTGGTGCTTTCAGAGCTGCGGGCACGTGATACAGCTCCAGAGACCATCGGGAGGGCAGGTCCGCAGCCTCTGGGTCTTTGGGTGGAGGAGACACATGCCGCGCTGGGGAGGCAGACACCAGCAGGTGTGCCTAATCCTCTGCTTTATCTGGCCACCATCAGAACTGCTGCGTTCTAAAGAAGGCTTCTCCCTCCCTCTGTCAAACTGGGAGGCCCCAGCAGCAGCAAAGGGGCATTTTGCATGGGAAGAAGTGGCCTCTGCCTGTTTCCTGTTCTCCCTCCCAGAGGCAGATACCATCTCTCAAGGGGCCAACTCTCAGTCTCAGCCTTGTTGTTCCCGTATGCTTCTCCTGGCTGGGCACCGGCACCATCTTCCAGGTGACCGAAGGAATAAAT
The DNA here is from genome assembly GCF_000951045.1 of Mandrillus leucophaeus. Lineage (NCBI taxonomy): Eukaryota > Metazoa > Chordata > Mammalia > Primates > Cercopithecidae > Mandrillus > Mandrillus leucophaeus. The sequence continues at coordinate 1,195,475 of NW_012103743.1, read as the reverse complement.
AAAGTCACTGTCATTCATGCGGGTCCAAGTCCTTCAGTCTGTTGCACCAGTGGGAACCGTCAATTCTCCCAGTGTCTAGCTAGCCCAGCCTCCCTCCCAAAGGTGCTCACCCCATTTACAGTATCCATGCCAGACAGCCTCTGCTTGGAGCCGTCTAGTGACAGGAAACTCACCACCTTCCCAGGCAGCCTGTTTCATCTCTGGACTATTGAGATTGTAAAACACATCTTTTCAGTGTGGAACTGAGCTCAGCCTCCCAGAACATTATCAATAATAATAAAGTTTACCACAAATCTCTATACAAGGTCTAATTTAATCCTTTCTGCAGTCAAAGAACACCCTCCCCACTTCCCAGATGGGGAAACCAAGGCTTAGAGCTTCAGTAACACAGACAATATCAGAGAGTCAATAAGCTCTGTCTGTATTCACATCGCCTTTCCCATTGAATATCACAGCTCTTTGGAAATAGGGCTCCCTGACTGTCTCCTCTACAGGCAAAGCATCATCCTTGTAACACTTTGGGAAAGCTGCTCGCCGGTGTTGACTCCATCAGTGAACATCTGGAGGGCATTCACTTATTACCTAGGCCTGTGCCTGGGAATGGGACAGGTACAGAAATGAGTCAGGCTCACTCCTGTGCCTTGCCAGTCCAGTCTGGTGCCAGGGACACATGTGCTCACAGATGACAGATGCATTTGCATCCCTCAGTGCCTGCCGACGGGCACCCAGGCTGGCTTGGTACAAGGCGGCCCTCCGTAGATGCCACTGAAGGAAGTCACCACACCTCCCTGCCTCTGGATCCCATCTCTTGTGGTTTTTTCACCATTCTCCTATTTTTGCTTTTTGTACTTTTTCTCTTCCACCTCTGATGGCCGTAGTTTCTTCTCCAACTCTACCTGGAAAGTGGGCCTCAGGGAAACTCCTGTGAAATCAGGGTGACCCTATGAACTGCTTTCCCTAGGACAGTTCTGTAGTTTACCCCTGCTGTGGATCAGTTAACAGGTGAATTCTTGTAGCTGCCCCCTTTACTCTCAAAAGTGCGCTCATCTGGAGGAAAGGGTCACCCTACATAAAAATGGTCAATGAAATCGAGTTCAATGAAATCCTCTTTTTTTTTTTTTTTT
>NW_012103743.1:1184481-1191641 GCF_000951045.1 Mandrillus leucophaeus | reverse complement strand
TCACTGCAACCTCCGCCTCCTGGGTTCAAGCTATTCTCCTGCCTCAGCCTCCCAGGTAGCTGGGATTACAGGTGCGCACCACCACACTGGCTACTTTTTGTATTTTTAGTAGAGATAGGGTTTCACCATGTTGACTATACTGGTCTCGAACTCTTGACCTCAAGTCATCTGCCCCCTATAGCCTCCCAAAGTGCTGGGATTACAAGCATGAGCCACTGCACCTGGCCCCAAATGCATTATTCAACTGAAGTGAGTGCCCTGTGACAGCAATGACAAAAGCCCCTCTCCACATTGAGTCATCCCCTTACTCTGAGCTCCACAGACTTTTGGAGGGCTGAGTGAGCTGTCTCACATGTCACCTTGCTGTTGGCTATAGGAATACCCTCACCAGCCTGTCACTCTCCTCTCAAGTATGCCTCTGGTCTTCTGAACTGCATCAATTTACATATGAGACAACTGAGACACAGAGGAGAAAAATGACTGACTCAGGGCCACTTGGCAACAAAGTGAGAAATAGGGAGTTGTAGCAAGGTGTCCAACAGTTCCCTGGGACAAGGGGCCTCTTAACCACAGCTCAGGAAATTGAAGAGTGCAGGCCGTAGGGTGTTGTCAACTGTCTTCTTCCTGAGTTTCCTTATCTGTGCTGGAGACAACCCCAGAAACCTCTGCCAGAGATGGCCACATCACTGTCCTTACCTCCCCTGCTGCTCTTGAATGGTTCTTTTTCTTTTTCTTTTCTTTTTTTTGAGATAGAGTCTTGCTTGTTGTCTAGGCTGTAGTGCAGTGGCACGATCTTGGCTCACTGAAACCTCCACCTCCCAGCTTCAAGCGATTCCAGGCCTCAGCCTCCTGGCCTCCTGAGTAGCTGGGATTACAGGAACGTGCCACCACACCCAGCTAATTTATTTATTTATTTATTTGTTTGTTTGTTTGTTTGTTTTTTGAGACGGAGTTTCACTCTTGTTGCCCAGTCTGGAGTGCAATGACATGATCTCAGCTCACCGCAACCTCCACCTTCCAGCTTCAAGCAATTCTCCTTGCCTCAGCCTCCCATGGTGGCACACGACTGGCTAATTTTTGTATTTTTAGTAGAGACGAGGTTTCGCCATGTTGGCCAGGCTGGTCTCGAGCTCCTGAGCTCAGGCAATCTACCTGCCTCAGCTTCTCAAAGTGCTAAGATTACAGGTGTCAGCCACTGCACCCGGCCTCTTGAATGGTTCTGAGATGCCGCGGTGGGCTTTCGGATGTGGGCACAGAAACGCCACTGGGATGTGACGAGCATCACAGGTGGACCCAGGATACAGCAGGCACTAAATTCAGAAAGAACATCCCTCGCTCAAGCATAAACATAAAACAGTTCAGAAAGTGGGCAAAAGCTCTGAAAATGAGCTCCACTCATGAAGCATTACAGGCGACATGGGCTTGTTCTGCAGAATGCAGTTTGAAAGCCCTGATTCCACCCCTGGCCTCTGCCCTTCCAGTGTGCTTAGCACCTTGATTAGCCTAGGAGTTCTTGGTAAGTAGCATCTGCCCTCTTCAGCGGTTTACTTCCTTCTTCATGCATGTTGGCAGCAATGTGTGTCTTTTTGTTTCTCTGCTTAGCACTTCAAGTTGAGAAGTGGCTTTGAGGTTTTTCTTCTCTGGGTGTGACTTTCTATTATTCACAATGAAAAGCCCTCAGGCTGCTCTATCTGTGGGGCCTAGGCAGGGTGCCTCCACTTGCTGAACTGCTGTTAGCAAGTTGGGCAAAAAAGTACCCCAAATTCAACGTGGGGTACTTTCCTGCTGTCCACCGGCAGGGTGAGATTTCATTTCCAGGTCCCCGTGTGTTTGTCAGTAGGGCCATGTCACTAGTCTGGCCAATAAGATGGGAATGGGCCCATCTTATGGGAAGGAGCATTTAATTGCTAATGTAAGGCCTTCTAGGGCCCTCTTTCTCTGAGCCATGGAGTATATTCAAGAAGGTGACTGCCCCCAGCTGACTCAAGATGCTTATATTAATTGGAGTAAGAAGTGAACATTTGGCCGGGCGCGGTGGCTCAAGCCTGTAATCCCAGCACTTTGGGAGGCCGAGACGGGCAGATCACGAGGTGAGGAGATCGAGACCATCCTGGCTAACACAGTGAAACCCCGTTTCTACTAAAAAATACAAAAAACTAGCCGGGCGAGGTGGTGGGCGCCTGTAGTCCCAGCTACTCGGGAGGCTGAGGCAGGAGAATGACATAAACCCAGGAGGCGGAGCTTGCAGTGAGCTGAGATCCGGCCACTGCACTCCAGCCTGGGCCACAAAGCGAGACTCCGTCTCAAAAAAAAAAAAAAAAAAAAAGAAGTGAACATTTTTGGCCAGGTGCGATGGCTCACACCTGTAATCACAGCACTTTGGGAGGCTGAGGCAGGCGGATCATGAGGTCAGGAGTTCAAGACAGTCCTGGCCAACATGGTGAAACCCCATCTCTACTAAAAATACAAAAATTAGCTGGGTGTCGTGGCACGTGCCTGTAATCCCAGCTACTCAGGAGGCTGAGGCAGGAGAATCGCTTGAATCAGGGAGTCGGAAGTTGCAGTAAGTCGAGATCGCGTCACTGCACTCCAACCTGGCACCAGAGCGAGACTCTGTCTCAGAAAAAGTGAACCTTTGTGCTTAGTGCAGTGGCTCACGCCTGTAATCCCAACACTTTGGGAGACCAAGGTGGAAGGATCACTTGAGTCTAGGAGTTTGAGACCAGCTTGGGCAACATAATGAGACCCCAGCTCTACCAAAAAATTTTTTTAAAATTTTAATATAAATTAAGTTAAATTTAAATTAGTCAGTGAGGTGGGGCATGCATGTAATCCCAGCTACTTAGGAGGCTGAGGTGGGAAGATCACTTGAGCCCAGGAGTTCGAGGCTGCAAACAGCATTGCTGCACCACTGCACTCCAGCCTGGGTGATAGAAGGAGACCCTGTCTAAAAATAAAACTTAAACAGAAGAAAGGAGGAGAAGGAGGAGAAGGAGAGAAGGAGGAGAAGGAAGAGGGGGAGGAGGAGAAGGAGAAGGAAGAAAGAAGAAGGAAGAAGAAGAAGACCAGGCATGGTGGCTCACGCCTGTAATCCCAGCACTTTCAAAGGCTGAGGTGGGCGGATCATCTGAGGTCAGGAGTTTGAGACTAGCCTGGACAACATGGTGAAACCCCATCTCAACTAAAAATACAAAAATTAGCCAGGTATTATGCACCTGTAATCCCGGCTACTAGGGACACTGAGGCAGGAGAATTGCTTGAACCCAGGAGGCAGAGGTTGCAGTGAACCAAAATCCCACGGCCACACTCTAGCCTGGGCGACAGAGCCAGACTCCATCTCAAAAGAAAAAAAAAAAAAAAAAAAAGAAGAAGCAAACCTTTTTGGTTTTGGCCCATAAGATTAGGGGTTTCTTGTCACTGCAGCATAACACACCCCACCCTGACAGCTGCACTGCTGGCCTCACAGAGAGTAGGAGAGTGTCTGGGTATTAGTCTACCCCCTTCGCTATAAAACCTGTACTTCCTCTTTAATGACAGTCCTGCATGAATTAAGGAAAGTGAAGTGGGTGCAAAACATTTCTCCAAGGTACTATGGAGATTTTCTCCTCCTTAAGTCCCAAAGATAGGTGAACATTCAGCTGAATTGGAAAGGAGTTGTAAGAAAGTTCAGAGCGTTCTCTCTGGCCTCCCTTTCCTATGAAATAGGAAGAAGATAAATCATTTGGTCCAAATAGGACAGCTTAAGGGACACCCAGGTGAGGAGCAGAAGCCGTGAGCACTGGGAGGGGACACTGACAAGAAGTACATAGGGTGCCGAGCAGCACTACAGCCCTACTGGGGCTGCAAAGGGCCAGGCCCACAGTCTCATTCACCAGCCCAGGGGACAGTGGCAGGGACAGTAACCCGCTGGAGTCATCGCAGTTAGGGACTGACTGGTCAAGTCAGAAATGAATGGGCCTGGCGCAGCGGCTCAGGCCTGTGATCCATTTTGGAGGCCAAGGCAGGAGGATGGCTGGAATACTAGAGTTCGAGACCAGCCGAGCAACATAGTAAGACCCTGTCACTACTAAAAATAAATTTTAAAAAAATAGTCAAGTATGGTGGCTCATGCCTGTGGTCCCAACTACTCGGAAGGCTGGGGTGGGAAGATCACTTGAGCCCAGGAGGCTGAGGCTGCAGTGAGCCACGATTGTGCCATTGTACTCCAGCCTGGGTGACAGAGTGAGACCCTGTCTCCAAAAAAAAAAGCAACAATGAGTATATGTTTTGACTGGCTGGCCACGGGATGGAGGGGAGTGGAGCTCGCTGTGAAGTGGATTCTACAATTATCCCCATTTTACAGAGAAGGAAACCAAGGCTCAGAAAGGTGACATCTCTTGCCCAAGCTCAGATGGCAAAGGGCCAAAGCCAGAACTAATCCACGTGTGGCTGGCACAAAAGCTTAACCGTTACACTCTACTACACTCTACACTCAGCCAGAAGTAACTTCACTTTCTAAACTTTCCTTGGCCCTTTATTGGGATCGTCATCTGCACCCTTTACTTCCGCCTTTAATGACTATCATTTATATACGTCTTTTCTCCTGTTCCAGACTGTAAACATCTTAATAGCAAGGATTTGTATCTTATAAAATAATATAATAATGACGATTATAATAGTATTAGCAGCAGCAGCAGCAATTGTTGCACTATGTAGTGAGGGCGTACAACCAGGTTCTTAGCGCCTTATGCTCATTAATCCATCAATGCTCATGAAGCAGGTACTGGAATCATCCCTTTTTTATATGAATAGCTCAGTTGGGCCAAGGTGAGATTCAATCCCTAATATTAATACTTTGATGACTATATAGTTCTGTGAAAGGAAAATACATCTTGGGGCCCATAATCACTAAGCTAAAGGGAAAAGTCAAGCTGGAAACTGCGGCAAAGCTACCTCCCATTCCATTCAAAGTCAGCCCCTGCTCACTGAGATAAATGCATATCTGATTGCTTCCTTTGGAGAGGCTCATCAGAAACTCAAAAGAAAAAGAAAGGTGGAGAACCTCTGCAGAGGCAGGTGCCTGGATTGCAGAGGCAGGATTCTGTCTCCATCTGTCCCATAGAATCCAGGGCTCCTGGCTGGTGTAGGGTAAAAGATTATTCTGCCATCTTTGTGCACAGGTGGAGAGCGACTAAGAGCTACTTTAACCCATCCACAGATTATAACTACAGCAGTGTTAGCCCATCTGTAACATTCATCATAATAATTAACAAGTCCCTTGTTTCCCCAACATAAAATCAATTTTTAGCATCCAGTGTGTTAACTGGAAAAGCGTCAGTTGTTGATCAAAAAATAGGTAACAGGATGGCTAGTAGTGGCTGCCTCTGGGTGTAATGCTAGTTAACCCCTAGCACCAGACTAGGAATCACTGAGGGTAGATTGGGTGACCCTCCACCCCAGACTTGCTTTCTTAGCACCTGGGCACTGGGCACTGGCTTCACCAAGGGAGCACTCACAAGACATTCCATACTGTATAAACTGAAGTTTTATAAAGTAAATTACAGGCATCCAAACAGGTACACCGCATCACAAACCAGAACTCTGTGGATTTCAGCAAACCCCTGGGCTGGGAACCCACTATTGTAGGACTCTGGATAAGGTGTCTAGGAACAGTGTCCCTTAGCCAGACCAGGCTTTCCAGATGGGCAGTACCGAGGCCTGAGGTCAGGACCCTCAGGCACCTGATGGGCTGTATGACTTTCCACAAATTGCTGCTCCTGTTTGGGCCCCAGGTTTTATCCTCCCAGTGTGAGGGTTGTACTAGATCCACTTCTAGCCAATAAACAAATGCAAAGCCCCTACTGCGCATGTGGCATTGTGGGGAATGCAGGGATTCTACAAACCCTTTATCTCTCTCCCTGAGATGCTTACATTACATTCTACTGGGGGAGAAGGACCTGGAAATAATGAGCTGTTTGTTACATGGAACTGAAAGAAATATTAATAAATGTGAATAAAGTTATGAGTTCCATGTTCTGGGGTCACAGAGGAAGGAGTAAGCCATCCTGAATGGGGCTGTGCAGACAGGCATCAAAGAGGAAGGGCTGGCTGGGTGCAGGGGCTCACGCCTGTAATCCCAGCACTCTGGGAGGCCAACGCAGGCAGATGGCTTCAGCCCAGGAGTTCAAGAGCAGGCTAGGCAACATGGTAAAACCCTGTCTCTACAAAAAATACAAAACTAACCAGGTGTGGTGGTATACACCTGCAGTTCCAGCTACTTGGGAGGCTGAGGTGGGAAGATTGCTTGAGCCCAGGAGGCAGAGGTTGCAGTGAGCTGAGATTACACCATTACATTCCAGCCTGGGCAATAGAGTCACATGGTATTTTTACGCTCATGTTCAAGCAGCGTTATTCACAATAACCAACAAGATAGAAAAAACTCAAATGTTCAACAGATGAATGAATAAACAAAGTGTGGGACATACATACAACAGACTGTTTCTCAGCATTAAAAAGGAAGGAAATTCTGAACCTTGAAGACATTATGCTAAGTGAAATAAACCAGACTCCAAAAGACAAATATTGTATGATTCCACTTACATGAGGTATCTAGAATAATCAACTTCATAGAGACTGAAAGTAGCATAGTGGCTACGAGGGGCTGGGGGAAGGGAGGAATGGGATGTTACTGTTTAATTGGCACAGGGCTGTTGTTTGGAATTATGGAAAAGTTCTGGAGATGGATAGTGATGATGGTTGTGCAATGTTATGAATGTACTGAACGCTGCCATACTGTACACCTCGGAAGGGTTAAAATGCCACAATTAGATACCATCTTATACCACTCAGAATGGCCATTACTAAAAAGTCAAAAAACAACAGATATTGGCAAGGATGTGGAGAAAAAGAGAATCCTTATACACTGTTGGTGGGAACGTAAATTAGTATAACCTCTATGAAAAACAGCATGGAGTCCGGGTGCGGTGACTCACGCCTGTAATCCCACCACTACGAGAGGCCGAGGCAGGTGGATCTCTCTGTCAGGAGTTCGAGACCAGCCTGGCCAACATGGGGAAACCCTGTTTCTACTAAAAATATAAAAAAATTAGCCGGGTGTGGTGGTATGTGCCTGTAATGCCAGCTACTTGGGAGGCTGAGGTAGGAGAATTCCTTAAACCCGG
>NW_012103743.1:1180330-1183226 GCF_000951045.1 Mandrillus leucophaeus | reverse complement strand
TTGGTCAGGCTGGTCTCGAACTCCTGACCTCAGGTGATCCACCTGTTTCAGCCTCCCAAAGTACTGGGATTATAGGCCCCGCCGCTCTCTACATTTTTCAAATGTTCTGCAATGAGAACATATTACTTTTGTAATCAGACAGAAAGTTATTTAAGTAAATAAATCTGGTGGTTCTCTGACACTGAAAAAATGCATTGTTGATATTATATAAATGTGAGTGATACTTTCCTTATATAATACAGGGAGCCAAGTTCAAGGATGCCAACTGAAGTACACACCAAGCTGCTCAGTCAAAATAAATGACACGCAGAGTGGTCCTTCTCTCTAAGACTAGCTGTTCTTTTCTATATTTAAGCAATTTAAAACAAAACCGGAACCAGAATAAACCTTCTAATGAGCCTCCCCAAAAGCCGTCTGGCTTGGAAAAGCTCAAACACAAACTGAAAAGAAACAGAGCCACAGAAAAGCAAGGAACAGCCAGTGTTTCTCCAGGACATTAACTTACTGCCCCTGGGAAAGTGACTCTGGCTGTGAATTTCTGTTCCTTCTGCTTCCGGAAAATAGTCTGGTGTAGAATGGAATTTGGAATCCGGAAGAAGCTCATGATTTTATTCATTGCAAATTCATTTTCCCACCCCAGATAAATGCTGAACAAATATTAAAAGAATACGAGTTTGAAGGGCAACCAGCGGGTCTGCCTGCCAGAGTATCTTTGGTCCCAGGCCACATGGGCCCACCTTCCCTGGCTCCCCTGCCCTCTGCTCAGTGTTGGCTACAAGGCAGGCAGACAGAATGGAGCCTCCAGGAAGACTGTGAGGAGCTGGGACAATCCCCCCAGAGTCCCCCACCCCACTGGCTATGTGACAGAGTCCTCAGGCAGCCTCCTTCGGAACTTCAGTATCCTGTCCTAACCAGTGAACGAACAGGATTTTGTAAGGTTGTTGTGAAGATTAAGTGTTGTCACGTGTAAATTGTCTAGCATTATATATTCCTTTGAAATACATGTCTTCGTGAGTTGATGGGGTAGAGGGAACTGCCAAAATGTAGCCAGTGCTGAGTGGTGGATGGTGGTGTATAGGAAAGCAGAGGGGTGGAGACAAGGTTTCCCAAACCTGGGACTCAGGCTGGGCTCTGGAGAGAAATGGGAGAGAGCCCAGCAGCCCACTCCTGCTCAGTGCTAGCCCCCACACTGATTAGCACACACAAACACCTTTTGTGGATGTCTATATGGGATCAGCAGAGCAGGGCCCTGGGCTTTATTTTACACATGAAGATACAGAGGCTCAAGAAGGAGGGAAGGGGGGATGGTCCGCTCCCCTCTGCACCCATATCCACCCACTTCCTCAGATCACATCTATGGAACGTGGGGAAGTGGACTGGGCAACAGCTTAGGTTTCTGCTAGGTCACCCATTTTAAGATTACATAATCTCAAAACACCACCACCACCACCAAAAACCCGTTTGTGATTCCTGCACGCACCATGAACTAGGATAGGCGTTCATTCTCTAGGCCTTGGTTTTCGCATCCACAAAACAAAGGTTTAGGTGGAATCTTCTAGGCTCTTCCCCTCTGAAAATTGTAATTCCAGTAAGTAAGGCTCTGCTTCCAAGCCCCTTGCCCTTCACCTAAAACTCCACTTAAGTCCAGGCTCACAAACAGGAAATGTGACAGAGCCTGATGAGTGGCCCATTTGAGTTTCTGAACTTTACAGCTGAAGCCAGGACTCCATGCCCCAAGACCTTTCTCAAACAGTGTAGGAGGATGACATTGTTGCTATCTGGCTGGACCACCTACACCACCCCAACGTGGGTCTATTCTAGGAGGCCCGCAGTGTTCAATGAGCAGGTTCCCAGTCTCAGGAGGTCCCCTGGTGATTGGATCTGGGCAATCTGACATCAAAAATGTTCTCAGGAGTTTCCCAATACATAGAGGAGATAAGGAAGTACGGAACTGATTCTGTCTGAAATAAGATAGGGAAGGGGCCAGAGCCCTGTCCTCTAGGTTCCCCTCCCCCATCACGGTGGCCCTTGAGGCAGGATGTCCAGCCTCACAAGACAAAGTTGAAATCTCCTGGACTGGGCGATCCTTAGGGACTCGTTCAGCTCTGCTTTATTCAGTCATTGAACACCAGTTACATGTAAAGGATATAACTTAGATCTGCATGCTGCCTCCCATCTGGTAGAGGAGGCAAAATTCACCCAGAACTAACTCCGAAAGAGTAGAAAGTGCCTGGTGTACTCAAAGAAGCACAGAAATGCAGCAGAATAACCCTGTCCTCCACACCCCCCACTCCTAGAGCCCTCCTTCACCATGCACTTTGCATTTCCTTACTCAGAGACTGGAAGGAAGGTCTGCACCAGCATCCTTATTTCACAATCGTGGAAACTGAGGCTCTGTCTGGGAAGGTGGCTCCTTACTGGATGCAGGCTCCACCCTACATCTCCTGCCTCTTGAGACACGTCTGTTTCCAGGTAAAGGAAGGAGGCAGCGAGACCGAAGGAATGCAAACGAGGGGCAAAGCCTCAAAACAGCTGCCTCGGGTCTCGGTTCCTACCTGTGGTGAGGAGGGCCCTCACACCCGCGGCGCCTCCCTCTGCCTCCCGGCTGCCACAGCTGGAAGATCGAGGAATCTCAAATCCCTCTGTTTCTCTGGCTCTTTGCGCGCTGACATTTTTTTTTTCTTCTTCTTTTTACTGTTTTTTGGATGCTCTTCGAGAGTTTGTGCAATCATTGTGTTTAGCTGTTTTCCTGCCATTTACAAACGCGGGGTGGTGTCCCTTTCGAGTAGGAGCGAGGTGGTTTGAAGAGTTGGAGGAACCCCCCTCCTCCCATCGCTCCAGTGCAGCAGGCACCCCGGCTGCCAAAGTTAGTGTCGGAAACTTTCCCCATGCTGGG
>NW_012103743.1:1171225-1176022 GCF_000951045.1 Mandrillus leucophaeus | reverse complement strand
GCCAGTCCCCGCCCTGGACACAGACAGCTGGGAGGCCGCCGCGTGAATGCATGAATGAGTGTGTGTGTGTGCCGGGGGCGCGGGTGTGTTTGTTTCATTTTCACTCGGGCAGAAAAAAGCCTGAAACCAGCAAAAAAAGAAAATAAAATCCCCGGTGAGAGTGACTGGGCCTCTTTTGCCTTCTTGGTCCTGCACGGGGTGGTGGTGGTGGTGTCAGTGATGGAGCTGGAACCCGGGGCGCTGGAGGATGGAGTGGGGTCTGTCACCCTGTGCTGCAGGGAGGGGCCGCGGTGCCCTGGCGCACCGCCAAACTTTGGGGAACCCAGAGCCTGGGAGATCTGATCCACGGTTTGTTTCCCGAGGAAGGAAGAGCGCGAATGTAGACAGCGGCAGGCCGGGGCCTGGAGTCGCTCTTGCAGTAGTCCTGAGCTCGGGAAGTGAGGGCTGGGCGTTGGGCACCTGGTGCAGGGTCTGCCCGCGTTTGCGCACTGATTTCATGATCTTCGAGCCCAGAGTGTCTCAAACGGGGCTCTAAGGCAGCCCCTAGGCTGTGGAATAACTGTTTACTAGAATTATGTAGAAAGGAATCCAAAACATTCGATATCAGAGTGTGCGCTTCTGTGCCCAGTGTGGCAGCGATTCACTCTGAGAGAGTTGCTGTGGCCACAACTGGCTGCCCTCAGTTCTCTTGTCTTATACTGATAGCTACAAGGTCATCTCACTACTGCTCATATCAATCTACTTTACAGGTGGAAAAGTCAGAACTTCATTTTGCCATTTGCCATTGAATGTCATTTTCTTAGACTAAGAAATTCGCTTCTTAAATAATTAGGCTGGGCAGGGTGGCTCACTCCTGTAATCCCAGCACTTTGGGAGGCCGAGGTAGGCTGATTGCTTGAGCTCAGGAGTTCCAGACCAGATTGGGCAACCTGGCGAAACTCCGTCTCTACAAAATATACAAAAATTCCCTGGGTGTGGTGGCGTGCACCTGTAATCCCAGCTACTCTGGAGGCTGAAGACTGAGAATCGCTTGAACTCAGGAGGCGGAGGTGGCAGTGAGCTGAGATTGCACCACTGCACTCCAGCCTGGGCCACTGCACTCCAACCTGGGGACAGAGTGAGCCTCCGTCTCAAAACAACAACTACAACAAACAAACAATGACAAAAAAGAAATTAGCTTTTTAAATAATTGAATACATTGGAACTGTAATTTGACATCATGAAATAGTACAGAGCATGGGAATCATGTATAATTTTAATTGTCTCTTACTAATGAGAATGGGACAGTAGCCTGATAGGCGAGGTTATGTCAGGGAATTTGGGGCAATGGAGTTTCCGGTTGGGTTCAGTGGAGTAAAGTGGTGGGAGGATGGAGTCATCAGCCCCACACAACAGCTCAGGAATGAGGAACTCCAGGACAGTCAGCGCAATGGGCCCTTTGCTAGAGGATAAATTGGGCCATGATTGTCTTTTGTGAACACACTTGCAATAGTTCATTAGTTGTGAACATCACAGCAAATATACAATGAGTGACGTTATACTAAGTCTATTATTTTCCACTTTTCGTTATTGCATTTGAGAATGCATTGTTTAAATTGCTCGGCCCATCAAACTGGATTATGAACTTCTCCCCCCCTCTTTTTTTTTAATAAAACAATGATAGTGAATATGACAATGGCACAAATGATGACCCATCATGGTCAAAATCCAAAGACGTGACACAGGAAACAAAACACCCAAAGCCTTTACTCTATTACCATTACAGCCAACGTCAGCAGTTTAACCAGTCATTTGATTTAGCGTTGTTACTTTGAATTTTTAAAATTGGTTTTGTGGTATTTACTTTGAAGATTTGTTTTGGTTTTGTGGTTGGTTTCTAGATCTATGAGCATGAGAAGTTCACGCTTAATTTTAGGTTTACAGCTGTTCCAATAAAATAAAAGTAATGTAAGTCGACCTTGTGGGCCTATTAGATTTTTTCCCCCCTTTTGAGAGTCATATCGTTCTGAAAGTCAAACTAGCAATTCTGCTGACTGAATGTCTGAGCTGGAAAACACCTTAAAGATTACGCCTCCTTGGGTTTGGGATCAAGAGTTCTAGGTTTAAGGCCTTAGATAACTCATTCTTCCCCTCATTTGTCTCACATGCAAAATGGGGGTAAGATAACTAGCTCTTAGGAGAAGTAAAATCAAAATTAAATGACTTAAGGAAAGAGCTTGGAAGCCACCAGAGCATCCCAGAAATATGAGGCCAAAAGATTCTCGAAGAGTAATGGTAGGTCACGGAACCTGTTAGGTAGCTCTGACCACCAGACAGACTTTGCTCCAAGTGCTTTACATGTTACACAAACTTATTTAATCTTCACCCCACTTTGGGAGGGGACATTAGTCACATCGCCCTTTCCCAGGGGAGAAAGTAGAGGCAAAAGGAAATTAAGTAATTTTGTTTGACATTCCTCTGGATATGGTCAAATGCCCCAGGACCAGAAGAACTTCCTCTTGTATCTCCCATATTCTTGCCAAGAAATATTTATATTTATAGGGCCCAATTATCTGTCCTACTTGCTAAGAACACCAAGGTAAACAAGTTAGACCAGCCATAGCCTAGAGGAGTTTGCAGCCAAGTAGGAGGAAGATAGTGGTGCAGAGATGGGAAAAATAAGACCAGAAGAGGGAGTTGACTAGGGCAGAGAAGAGGGAGGGACTTTCAAGGGAGTCACATGCAAAAGTACTGAGGAGACAGGGTCAGGACTCCTGAAAGTGCCGGAAAGTGTCAACATCGCCAATACACAATTCTCCAGGTGTGGTGGCTCATGCCTGTAATCCCAACACTTTGGGAGGGTGAAGTGGGAGGATCCCTTGAGGCCAGGAGTTTGAGATCAGCCTGGGGAAAACATAGTAAGACCCCCATCTCAATTTTTTTTTAAAAAAAAGCAAAAAGTATTTCAAAACAAACAAAAAAATATGGCAATTCTCAAATCAACTACAAACAAACCCCAATGGAGTTTTTCTGGAACTTGATGGCTGCTCCTAAAATTCATAGAAAGAGCAAAGGGCCAAATTTAACCAGATGTCAAGATGTACCAGGAGGCTATAACCATCAAGGAAGTGTAGTGTTGGTGCCAGGATGGGTTCTTAGACCAGTGGGTCAGAATAAGGAGCCTAGTAAGAGACCCACACCTGTGTGTGACAGAGGAACACCAGATCAGTGGCAGAAAAAGCAAACTCTTCAAAAAATGCTGCCAGATCTCAAAGAATTGAAAGAAAGTGTGCAAACGAAAGCTAGGACGGGAAAGTTCATGGCATCACTATCCACCATAGCCGACAAACAGAAACAACCCAAATGTTTATCAACTAAAGAATGATAAACAGGCCGGGCGTGGTGGCTCAAGCCTGTAATCCCAGCACTTTGGGAGGCCCAGCCAGGGGGATCCCTTGAAGCCAGGAGTTCAAGACCAGCCTGGTCAACATGGTGAAACCCTGTCTCTATTAAAAATAACAAAAATTAGCCAAGCGTGGTGGTGAGTGCCTGTAATTGCAGCTACTCAGGAGGCCCAGGCACAAGAATCACTTGAATCTGGTATGCGGAGGTTGCAGTGAGCCGAGATCGTGCCACTGCACTCCAGCCTGGGTGAGGGAGTGAGGCTCTGTCTCAAAAAAAAAAAAAAAGAAAGAAAGATAAACCGAATATGTTTTGTTTAAATATATTACTATTATTTTTTTGAAATGAAGTGTTGCTTTTGTCGCCCAGGCTGGAGTGCAATGGTGCAATCTCAGCTCACCGCAACCTCCATTTCCCGGGTTCAGGTGATTCTCCTGCCTCAGCCTTGCGAGTAGCTGGGATTACAGGCATGCACCACCATGCTCGGCTAATTTTGTATTTTTAGTAGAGATGGGATTTCTCCATGTTGGCCAGGCTGGTCTCAAACTCCTGACCTCAGGTGATGTGCCTGCCTCGGCCTCCCAAATTGCTGGGATTACAGGCATGAGCCACTGCGTCCGGCCAGATTGTTGTACATTTATACAGTGGAAAATTACTTAGCATCAAAAGGAATGAAGTACTGATTCGTACCTCAACATAGATGAACCTTAAAAACATTGTGCTAAACGAAAGAAGCCAGGCACAAAAGACCACATATTGTAGAATTTCATTTATGTAAAATATCCAGTAGCTAAAACTGATAGACAGAAAGCAGAAAAGTGATTGCCAGGGGCTAGGAGGAAGGGAATGAGGAGAGACTGCTTCATGGGTACAGAGTTTCCTTTCGAGGTAACGTATAGCTCTCTGGGACTAGATCGTGGTGATGCTTACACAACATCGTGAATGTTCTGAATGCCACTGAATTGCACACTTTAAAATGGCTTAGCCATCTGAAATGTGAATTTGATATTATATGAATTTTAAAGCATTGCTGGGCAATTGGCTATTCATAAAAAAATAAAATAAAATTAGATCCCTAACATACACGTACATACCCATATAATAGATAGACAAAAGACCTAAAGAAAAAGAGAAATTTTGGCCAGGCACGGTGGCTCATGCTAAATCCCAGCACTTTGGGAGGACAAGGCAGGCGGATCTCCTGAGGTGGGGAGTTCAAGACCAGCCTGACCAACATGGAGAAACCCCATCTGCACTAAAAATACAAAATTAGCTGGTGATGGTGGCACATGCCTGTAATCCCAGCTACTTGGGAGACTGAGGCAGGAGAATCACTTGAACCCAGGAGGTGGAGATTGCAGTGAGCCAAGATCGCACCGTTGCACTCCAGCCTGGGCAACAAGAGCAAAACTCTGT